>NW_023415637.1:0-16639 GCF_013373865.1 Monomorium pharaonis | reverse complement strand
ATTCGGTGTGAGGTAAAGTGTGGTAGAATGGTGGTACCGAGAGTGGGGAAAATTCGAGAGGGAGGAAGAAGGGAGCAGTCGTATTGTCACTGGCGGTTCACGTGGCGACTCGTTACAAATGACATACATTTTTCCGTGAATAACAAATTGTTTTTATTCTATGATATTAAATACAACAAAATTTTCAACAAAATGTTCACGAATTAATAAAGAGAAACCAAATAGATTAGTTGAATTATGTCTAGTAAAAATAAGCATTTAGTAATTAAAACAAAATATTTATAACATTTAAATTATGTATATAAACATAATAATAAACATTTTATTTATAATTTTCTTATATAAATATTTAATGAATAAATACTTAATTTTACAAGTCCAATTTTAAATGGCATTTGTTATTTTGGGATTCTAAATGCGCATTGTATGTGATTTTGTGATCAAAAATTCGATTGCGTTGCAGTTTAAGAAAAGATCGCGATAAAAAGTAATGCCGCATATTTCTATTTATGATTAGCATTTATTTATTAATTGATTATAGCGAAACTATGTACTTGTTAACCAGTGATCTAAATTTAATATTAATTTTATAATTAAATATTATATAATAAAATTTTTTAAATAAAGATTAAAGATAATTAATTAAAAATTAATTTTAATTAAAAAATTGGAAATATTAAGAAAATGATGTTTTCAATTATTTGGTGGATTTAAGAATGTTGTATCAAATTTTTAAATTTAATATAATATTTTAAATATAATATTTATAAGCAAAGATTAACTTCAACAAATAATTAAAGAAATATATTTTTAATTATATATTTAATATAAAATATGTACATGAATACCTAATAGAAAATTTTTATTACCGATTTTAAAAATTATTTGATAATTGGGGGAGGAAGGGTTAATAAAATTTTTTGCTGAACATCATATATCGGACATCGGATAGTTTGAACACAGTGAATTTTAGGCATAAGAATTTGATCCACAGTACACGTTAATCGGCCTGCATCATTTTACTTAAATTTGTTAAACGGATCCAATAAGACTAATTTTTTTAATTTGAAGGGAAGGATTTAACCTTATTTCCCCTCCCAGAATCCGCCAGTGAATTGACTAGTAGTTTAATATCTTTTGATGCAAACAAAATCTAACATGTTTCCGTTAATTAAATCTCAGAAAAAATGAATAAATTCACAATAAAGAAATTATTGCGAAAAATGACATCTCAGTCAGAGTTTGAACCTGGATCTGCCATTATTTCGTGAGAGCCTCGTAGTCAATTCGACCACCAAGATATATGGTGGTATTTCTTATGGGATTTAATTAAGGGAAACATCTTATAGATACTTGTTAGTATATCAAAAGATATTAAGTTGCAACTTAATTTAGTGTGCGCGTGTGTGTATTTCTGATTTAAAAATATATGAAATATATAGTCTTTAAAAAAATTTGTTTTCCAAATAGAGGTCTATAATTTTTTTTAGTAATAAAATAATTATTTTGCATAAATGTTTTATTTATATGAAATATAAATACTATTTAACTTATGATTAATTTGATTTACGACTGAATATAACCTTGTCAAGTAGTAAAATATCTGTATATGTTATGAATGATTTGCTATTAAAATCGAACATTGTTTTATTTTTTTCCAGCGCTGTATTTACATGGACCAACCTTCTAGTTGTAGTAGTAGAACTGGACGGTAGCGAAAGCGAGGCACTTGATCTCGTAGCTCTGGTGACGAGCGCTGTGCTGGAGGAACACCATTTGGTGGTTGGCGTGGTGGTCGTGGTGGATCCTGGTGTGGTACCCATTAATTCACGCGGTGAGAAGCAACGAATGCACCTGCGCGACGGCTTTCTCGCGGACCAGCTCGATCCTATCTATGTGGCGTACAATATGTGAACGGATGGGCGAGAAAAAGTTGTCACTCTCTCCATATTCCGCTCTTCTCCTCGTCGACAGTTCTTATCGCAGACAGTTCTCGATGTATTGAGGCTGCAGTGGAACTCCATTTGCGAGGACAGTTTGCTCCAAATAACGATGGAACAAATGATTTTAGTAAGAGTAGTTGTAGCTTTTGTTTACTTTATTTCAGAGCTCAACACGCGTTGCACATTCTGGCCGATTTTCAGTTTGTTCCTGCCTAGGGTTATTCCCCTTCACAACATCGATTGGTTTTTGAAAGGTAAAAGAATTACTCTAAGCGGAAGTCTAATTAAAAATGTATCAAAATGTACACGTATGTGTGTTGCGCTCTGCTTTATTTGATTCTTTATGAGAATTTTATTCAGACAATTGTACGCTACCGCTCAAAAATTTCAATACGTTATCTAATCTCTCATAAAAAGTTAAATGGAATTGATTCATCAGATATCAATAAAATGCTACTAGATTCATTTACATAATTTGACAGCAAATTAGTAGCAAAAACTAAAGTCTATGCAGTGCAATTTGATGGAAAATTGACAACAAAAACCGAACAAGTCAGTATTTTGTATTTTTATCAATTTGTCGGCAAAAATGATGACAATTTGATAGCAAGTTAGTGGTAAAAAACGAGCAAGATCTGCATCGCATATAATGCAGTTCAACAAATAAAGCAGTTCAAAAAAATAATTTTTTAAATTAGAATATGATTTGTTATTTCCTATACTTTGATCTTTGGATACTAGCACTAATTCGATTTCTAAATTGCTTCATCATGTCACAATTTTGAGAATTAAAAAATAGCGATTTTGTATTTGATCAAAAAAGACCAAATTTGGATCTGTTCTACGCACATTTGGCGTTGGACATTTTCTTTCACACTAGAAAATAATGACTGTGTGATTTATGATTTATCTTTGTAAAGAATGATTATTTTTTACAATATAACAAAGTAACATAATAAAATGTATAATTAGTAATAATTAGTAAATATATATATATATATATATATACACACATACATACACATTACACAATAGCCCTTAATTAAATAAATTTATTAATTGTTCTTTCTTTATTAAAATTAAATATTTTGAATATCTTAGGCAAAACGCTAATTGGCTGATATATGAATATGGCCAGTCACTTGTTCCATCCTAATTGATTAAATATTTTAATGCGCAAGAGCACATCTTGTTTTTTCATACCATGGGATTAATAAGAGATTTGCGTTTAAATATGTGTACATATGTGAAAAATTTTTATGTATGATTTTTTTGTTAAAATTCAAAACTTGATTTAATTTATCAGCGATACTATTTCCATCATTTTAAATTTACCAATTTTAGCATTTTAGATTTATATTTCTACTATAAAAGATTTCTATACATAAATTTATGCAAAAATTCAGACATATTTTGAATTTTTTGATATCTGTTGAATCCTTTTCTTAAAAGGATGTCGTTTGACTCCGTATGAGAACAACGGATTTGTAAGTCATAATGTATCGTAATTGTGTGAAAACTAATTTCTTATAATGTTTGTTTTTTTAATTTTGAAACAAAAAAATGTTTATAGAAGAAAAAAAGAAAAAAAACATTATTTGTTTGATTTAAATTTTTTCAAAAGTTTATAAAGATTTTTTTATTTGTTTTAATTATCTGCATACAAGTTTTATTACTGGAGCAAATAAGCGAAAAATTAAAAATTAAACAAAATTATCGTGATTAATGGAGTTCTACTACATGCGTTAAAGAATGTTAATGCACACAGCAAGTATTACTAGCAAAGAGTATATATATGTATAAAGTCGAAACACTTTTAAAATCCAACTGCCACAAATCCTTGGAACTGATCAAATAGAAAAATCAGTATTACTTTACGTATATCATGATGTATAATGAAAATGATCGACGACAAATTATTCGCCGATAATAAACTTTCGAAATATTAAATATAAATTCTCTATAGCGCTCCAATATCCGGTTTGTTTTGCGAATTTTGTTTTACAAAATATTCATCATATCCACCGATTGTCGACAGTTTTGCGTTTTATTTCTACAATATCGAAACTGCACAACGATCATATTTAATCTCGGCATTCGATCTTTATATATCTGCGAACTGAAGGATGCGTGAAAAATTTTCGGTATCAGGTAACTCGCACAAAATCACAATTTTGTACATTTCAAGTCTCGTATTGTAGCGTGCGCAAAAATACTGATGTATTCTTTACAATTTTGCTGCGGAAAACAATCGTTCTCATTGACGGGAGTAACGAAAGATTTCGTCGCAAGGGCGATTCTCGACAATATTCGTTTACAATCGTTTTTTATGACTGTTAGTCGTACGTGTTTTTTTATGATTGAATAGCGATTGAATATTTAATGATTATTCTGATCAGTCGGATATTTAATTCTCCCAATCTTGTCCGCACAAACGAATATAATTACGAAACTAGCTCAAACTCGCGTATAAGGATATTGATACTTTGTGTAATGTTGACTTTAGGGTTGTCATTTATCCTTCTCTTATTTTAATCGTACATGTGTATCGCAAAATCAGAAATGTCAATCGGACTACATGGCCTATACTTACAATTAGACATAAAGATAAGATTAGAGACAATTTTTTTCTTGTAAAAAGGAGGATAAAAATCTGCACGGAAAATTTAACTCGAGAAAAACTTAACATTTTGTACAAAATAATTCGAACAATTTTATACGCAGATTGATCGAACTCTTGCAGCAAAGCATGATTACTGTAAAGGAGAATATCTCTCTCTCTCTCTCCTTTCTTTTAAAATTTTATCATAAAAGTGAACCGTTAAGTTTGAAGTTGATTGCGCTTGATTTCTCTTATAATTTCTTTAGTTATGGATATTCTACCAATATGTACAGTTGTGATAGCTCTTTAATTTAATATCTTTAAACGTAAGACGACATAAATATGGTATATATAATATTGTTGTGACTGTTATGTGACTATTATTCGTAATTATAATAATCACATGTGTATTTGTCGCGCGGAAGATTGGCAAACTGCAAATATTTCATTGGAAGAAACACTTTTTTATTTTGCTTCTTTATAAATATTTCTGTTTTTATATCGATAATAATTATATTGTTTACCATGTTGTATTTCTTTTGTTTAATTGTTTTTGATTGTATAATTTTTTTTTTATAATTTTCTAAAATACCAGTCTTTCTAAAATTAAAATTTTGAGTATGTGTAGTATAGATTATAAACAATTAAAAAATTTTTTTTGAATGAAAGATTATTCTTCCTATTTTCAATTGGAAAATTTCTTTAAGTCACACGAAAAAAAAAGATTTGAAATAAAAAACTTAATTCTGCTATATCAATGTAATATATTTAACATTTAAATTCAACGCTCTCATCTGGTGAGAATTATTTACGACACTTATACGAAATGCAAGTAATTATCGGCGATAATTTCGCCAGCGCAATATACACACACATGGCATTGTGAGTTTATAAGCGCCTGCGGAACATGATGATTGATTAATCGTTCGTAGAGTCGTAGAGTCGTAGAGTCTCGACGGCTGTACATGGGCGGCTTTTTGTAAATACGTAATATGAGAAAGAGGTATCTCTCCTCCTACATACTACCCCTTGCCATTCATTTACGCTTCTCTCTCTCACTCTTCTCTCTCCTTCCCCTTTTCCTCCCCTCCTATCTATCTATCTATCTTTATCTCCTTCCTGTCTTTTTCATTGTTAAGCTATCGTGCCATGTTACTTTGCGTTACTTCCGTACTTTTTCACACGGAAAAACGTACGCTCGAAATAGTTACGTTGTACAGGCTTGATTGCATTGATAGCTTCAGTTAATTAACTGTCATTATTGTTATAGTTTTTAATCATTTCCTTGTTTCTTTTAAGTCATAATTTATTATAACTATCTGTTATCATTATAATAATATTCTAAACAGGGAATACAATTTAATAGCACAAGTATTCAACTTACAATTAGTCAGGTATTTCATTATAATTAATCTTATCTTACTCTTGATTGATTGTATCCACAATTTCTGATGAATTTACTGTACAGATGATTCTTCTCGAATCTTAAGAAATTTGTAAATATTTTTTTAGCAAATTTTTCTAAAAACAAATTAGTCGTGTGTGATTAAATGACGTGTTGGTATGATTAACAACAACACATTTTTAATGGAATCACATTAAATTATGAAGTAAACAATCACAAATACTTTGTTCTTTATTCTTAGCACAAGTTTTGTAAAGTTTTTCCCCTACTATAAAAGTTGATTCAATCATAAATTCCGAATTTTATAATGCAAATGCATTATAATATCATCTCGAAAAATTTTTATTTTTATAAGCGAAAACAATTTCCCCCAAAATTATATACTGAGGAGAAAAAGTTTAGCTTAATTAAATTTTTTCATTTAATTTTTTAATTTAAATATATAATTATGTGAACTGAAGAAATTTCATAAAATGAAAATTTTTATCAAGTTTAATTCTTTCTTCTCACAATCAGTGTGTGCGACATTTATATAGTTGTGAAATATTACTCATGGAATTAGGAGAATCAGATTAATGCAAATATTTTCTCTAGGGCAGTCGATGATCCTTAGCGAAGATCTGGAGTTTGAGATATTTTATATTGAGCTTGTAATAATGTCAATCGATTTCTCTCTCTCCATGCGTGTAAGGAATAATAATACGCAAATACCTCCCCGAGGAAAGTAGGAATGTGCAATGAATGATTTTTTTTTATATTGAACGAGACAGGTGGCTGTTATAACTGTAATAATGTCGATTGTAAGGCTATTGGATCAGCAGATATTTGGATCCTTTAGCCCTCGACTTCACGGATTTGTGATTAGAAGTATAATCACGCTTAATATTTAACCCTTTCGCGCGCGATTATAGAAAATTATAGAAATGAACGTTTTATAAGAACTTTACAAGCATGTATTTTAAAATTATAAAGTCCGTAAACATAATCATAGATTGTTAGATGGCGAAAGGGTTAAACAGAGCATTGATATAACGCAAATTTTTACGAGATCTCTTCGCGAGCAATTCTCATATTGGGAAACATTTTATCAAAGCATGTGTGATTAATCCATTAGCACCCAAATTCTTCACCTAAAATTTTATAGTAATTAATGATTTAATCCAAGAGCTAATATCTCTAGTGAAAAAATTCTTATAATTTCTTATGTAATATTTTCAAAAATTTGTTATATTTAAAATTTATAAGATTTTTGAAGAAATCAGTGTGGTGCGACATTTCTCTCTATTATAGATTTTATAATATACTTGAAAATTATGGCTTGATAAGTTTTAAAAATATTTCAGAATTTATACACTTTTCTCAGTTTACAAAGAATTTCTCAAAAAAATTTTCTTAATATTTTTTATAAGTTTTAGTTCGTCCAAAAAATCTGTGAAATTTTTAAAAAAATTATACACAAATTTAAAAAATTTAAATTATACAATTATTAAAAATTTTTCTATCAAAGAAATTAAAAGTAGAAGAAAAGGCGCGAGAAACGAGGAGTGTTGTATGTAATGTGCAAACTGCTGGGCGTTAACGGATTGATCTTATGATTTGTATAAGATTGTAGGAAATGTTATTTCTGTGTCAAGTACATTTAATTTTAAGAAGGGATATCCTTAGGCGCGCTTAAATTGCAAGGCGATTTTGAATCTGAGTCAAGATAAAGCACATGATGCGATATATAAATAATCATTTATACTATGATGCATACGATAATCGCAATTAATCACTATACAATCACTATGCAACTTGGAAAGGACTTTATATTAAAAATGTTACGTGCCACTATCTAATACAATAACAATTTTGGTTAATTTTATACGTAATCGCTATGTTCTTATCTTATATCGGACGAGCATGACCGATGAGCACCAGATAAGCTAGAGAACTCCTCGATTGAAAGGTTCTCGCGTGGCCCTACTAATGCAGATCAGAGTACATGCGCGAGTGTATAACGTACGTGCGAGTGTGCGTGTGAGAAAAGTGGTTGTACTATGTATAAATGTCGATAATTAGTTAATAGAATTGTAGCATAGCATGCCGAGCGCGTCGCGTGATTGAAAAGGTCGAGAGTCGAGGAGAGAGAGGATCTGCAGCTACACGTAGGACGCGGGATCCGCGGTTGATCCCCCTAAGCTCCTATCTTAGATATCGAATCTGGAGCCGATCTGTGAATCGGAACCTAGGCCAGCACAAGTGGTCTAAGGCTGTGTATATAAAATAACGCCCTCTGCGTTAGAATTTATTAAGGTATAGTTTGTACGTTGAGCTATATATATTATATATATTATATACATATTATATATATATATTATTATATTATTATCACGAATAATATACGGTCACTGTCTTTACCAAGCCGAATAGTATCATCATGCCTCATGTATCACATTAAACGGACATATTAATACTTACTTGTTCGTACCTCTCGATCCGTATCCTCTCGATCCTCAGTTCCTCCACACGATCCATGCATTTCTTTAGTCTGATGTCATACTTGCCTCGGAACGTGAACCGTTTCCGAAAGAGTTCGATGAGAAGATATTCACGGAAATGATAAATCAAGGTAATTCTAGGCTTTTTATCATATTTAAGGAACATTTTGTCTCGTTTAAAATCCAGTCATTGATTCGCAATTGATTTATAGGCAGAGAGCTCTGCTAACCGAGGGATGTTAGTACGCTCAATGTGGAAGCTAATTAATCTGAATATCGACAATATTGACAATTTAATGCTCGTAATATATTCTGTGTTCCTTATCGTTCAATCGACACAATACAATTTGCGAGATGCTCATCGAGTAATATACGCTAACGATATTTCAGTGAAGGCTAACAATTAGTTAGACATCTTCGAATACCGTCGCAAATTGTATTGTGTCGATTGAACGATAAGGAACACAGAATATATTTTATGTTACTTAAGTAACATAAAAAATCTCATTCTTCAGAGAAATTTCATCAAGAATACCCAGTGAACACAGTAATATAGCAGCAGTGTAACAGCAATGTAACCGAATATAACAGGTTACGTTACTCTGAAATTACACGTAACTTACATGTAAGTTACAATTTCCGACTCAGCAATATAACATGTTATAATTACATGTTATCTAACCGTTACACAACAGTTACAAAAAAAATAAAATAAAAATTTCATTTTTTTGAAATTATTTTTATCAACAGCACATACTACATTTAGGATAAATTTTAATTAATTAATTAAATTTAAATTTTTTATTTTATTCTTACTTGCCGCTGCTAGGTTTGAACCTGGGACCTTAGGATTACGAACCTTGTACTCTACCTGCTACGCCAATTTGAACTCATCGATATGGGTACTTGTTATTGTCTACATGTACCATACAGCACAAAGCTCCGATTAAGCTCCCAGGGAGTTCATTTTGCTGAGCTCCCGAGAAGCTTACAAAATTCGACAAAACAAGCTCCCAGGGAGTTCATTTTGCTGAGCTCCCGAAAGACTTACAAAATTCGACAAAACAAGTTCCCAGGGAGTTCGTTTTATTGAGTTTCCGAGAAGCTTACAAATTTCGACAAAACAAGCTCCCAGACAGTTCGTTTTGCTGAGTTTTCAAGAAGCTTACAAAATTCGACAAAACAAGCTCCCAGGGAGTTCATTTTGCTGAGCTCCCGAGAAGCTTACAAAATTCGACAAAACAAGTTCCCAGGGAGTTCGTTTTATTGAGTTTCCGAGAAGCTTACAAAATTCGACAAAACAAGCTGCCAGGGAGTTCATTTTGCTGAGCTCCCGGGGAGCTTACAAAATTCGACAAAACAAACTCCCAGAGATTGAACATATCGGGTAAATTAATGTACTGCACGTATAGTCATATAGTCGCGAGTAGTTCGCAAGATCGTCACTAGGCGAAGGCACGGCGCTCCTTCTCGTGAGAAAATTTACTCCAAAAGGCTTATAAAAGAAAACCATCACTCACGGCTTACCTAGCAGTTAGTACTTCACTAGCAGCAAAGTGTAGTATATATTGTTTTTGTTACACGAAGAGAGTTCGTGGGCCTTTGCAACTCAGAGAGAGCAAAAGGGGGAAATTATAAAAATAAAATTTTTTACGGCAGCTCCTATGTCCGCTTTTGAGAGCTCCCTGAGAGCTTTATTTAAGCTGGCAGGGAGTTCAGAAATAATGTTTTAAGAACTCCCTGCGAGCTTCAAAATAATTCCCGTGAGGCTTCTGTATAAGCTCCCTGATAGCTTCATCTAAGCTCTCAGGGAGCTCCCAAAAGCGGACATAAGAGCTCCCGGAAGCTTATATAGAAATTTCCCAAGAATTATTTTGAAGTTCGCAGGGAGCTCTTAAAACATGATTTATAAACTCTCTGCGAGCTCAAATGAAGCTCTCAAGGAGCTCTCAAAAGCGGACATAGCAGCTCCGTGCGAGTTTTTTGGAAGCTTAAATGAAGCTTATGAAAAATTTTGTGAGCTCCTCGGGGGCTTCCCGAGAGCTCTCCGTGCTGTGTGGGTACCTATATGTAAACTGACGCGACTATATTATTTTTTATAAAAGCAATTAAATTTTGCATAACATATTAAAAATAAATAGCATTAATTTATTTACTTATTAATTTCATTGTTAAATTTATCTTTTTCCATAACCTTAATAATTTGATGGAAATTGCGATCTATTTAGCACTAATCTTTGAAGCGTTTAAATGATTAATTAGATGGTTAACTATATAGATCATAATTCTAAGAAAAATTGAATAGTATACATTTATTATTCTGTTTTTGTTCAACACATGATAAATTTAGATTTTGTGCATTTTTTGTTTGCAGTAATTGTAGACAAACCGTTATTTTTGAAAACATTATCTTTATAATAATTTTTTTTATTATTAAATAGATCTGTCATTCAGGATATGTTATGTCTGATTTCTGAGTCAACTACGACGCATTGTTCCGTAATAACATTGATACGAACGTGTTATGTTACGATTATACAATTTTTGTTGAATAACTGTAACGCCAAAACGATGTATAACAGCTAGATCACTTGCGTATAACAAATATTACGTAACAGGTTATTTCCATGTCATATAGCACCTACATATCACAAAAATAACAATGTTAAATTACTTGTAACTTCCATGTTATATTGCCGCTATAAAATGTGTTCACTGGGTATTGATACTCGAAACAATGTTATATATCGCAGTTGCGGTATATAACAGAGCGCTCAGTCTAAAAATAAATTTGATATCGTTTTAGCAACATTATTGTGCAGAAAATGTAATTTTCGGCGGAGGGAGGGGGGGTTGTTTTCTCGAACGATATAAAGTCCACGCTGCATAAAACGCACCGTCACGTTGATCCCGAAGTTTACATAAATGCATATGCAGTTTACAAAGTGGAGGCACTCGAAATACTTATTGCAAATCGCATGCATACGTGATCGGCGGCATACGCCATCCGGTAATCTACATATACCGGCTGATAGCGCAAGATGATGAGTGGAAAAAATGGGACAAACGGATCCGCGCGTGCGATGTATATTCATTAAAACCCCTCCATACGGGGAATACTTTGTTAAATCTTTCACGACCGACCCAGTTCGCGCTGTTCGCCACGAAGAAATCAGTGCACATGTATTTGTCTAATGTTCTTAATTTTTCTTAAAAATTAAATCAAACTTCGAAAAATATGAAAAAAAAGATTAATAACGTGGTAATGTTTTTTATTTTTCGTAAATAAAAATCTAGAAAAAACCTCAGTGTTAAAAAAAATGTGAAAATACAGTCGTTTTAATGAGACGCATTTTTTAATTTTTTCTCCAAAAAATACGAAAAAATGATTAATAATGACAGCGGACTTTATGATAAGTTTTCCGAGAGCATACATTTTTTCGTCTTTTAGGCATGCTTGTTATCAGAGTTACCTATTGGAAAAAACCTCTTAAATTTAAGAAAAAAAAACTAAGGTCATCAGCGCAAAAAACAATGAAGAACATTATTTAAAAGAAAAAAATTGAAAACTTATAGCAAAATCTGAAAAAGGAAAACATTTTCTAAAATTTTTAAGGCTTTTTAAACTAACAACATTAACATTTGCACGTTTGAAAATTATCGAAATAGTATGGCAGTGTAATCGCGCTACGTTATTCGGACAAAAGGAAATAAGTTTCAAAGCACAGTAAACGATATGCTGAACAACAGCATTTCTCGTTGTTTCATAGAGAAATATTCTACATATAGCTGTACGCATACGCGTAGTGTACGCGTAAGAGTGTAATGCATTTTTTATCTTCGTTGTCGGCAACACCACGCAGGGAATAATAAAAAAAAATCAATATCTAGTTCACACTCGGAAGTTTTCTTCACCTACAAATAGTTTGCAAATGAAACGTATTCTCGAGTATCTCTTACATATTTTGTTGCAATGCATGCCCACTATCGAATAAAACATAATAACAGCAGTACGTATTTTATTTCGTCTTGAGAATATATATTTTTTATATAACAACCCATACAGCACAACATCTTTCAGAAAGGTTTCTGAAAGATGTGTGCTGTGTGGGAAAACTTTTAAAAGAACATAAAACATAATATAAAGAAAAAAATAACAAAACAACGTAAAATTTAATGTATTGAAAAGATATAAAAAAATAAGAGATATTTTAATGAAAAAAGTTTGCAATTGTTTACATAATTTTTTATTAAAGTTTTAAAATTTTTTACAATTTTTGTATATTATATACATACTGTTTTAGAATATTTCTAATATTTTTTTATACGAATTAAAACATTTTATAGAAATGTTGCAAAAATTTATTAATTTATATAAATAAAATATAAATTTAAATTTAAAATATAATAAAGTTAAACATATTATGGGATATTGTAAACTTTTACTAGAAAAAACTTGTAAAATCAAAAAAAGTTTAAGATATTTTTTAAAAATTTTTTAAAATTTAAAATATGAAAAATTATTAAACATAAATAGATGATTTTTTATACTATGGAGTATAATAGATTAGAATAGAGAATCTATAGGAAAGAAAATCTAGCTAACACACATAAATCAAGTAACAAAAGGTTTCTCATGTTCCTGTAGATTTTATAGTATATTTTCCTTCGCGAATATTTCTAAATAAATATTCTGATATTATTATAGAAATATGTATCTTTTTTATAATTTTACTTTGAATATTCATAATTGAATAATACTATGTACATACTACGGAAATTTCTTTAAATTGTACTTAGATATTTAAATGTATTATACTGTAAAATATTTAAAAAAATAATGATTATTGTATCAAATCATGCATAATATATTTTATTCTATTTTACTTAATTTTTTAATTCTATTTTATTCTATATGTGAAAATAAGTTTGAAAAATATTATTAAGGTATCTAAGATAGTACTTTTAAAAACATAAGAAATTTTAGAATATTTCTAATTCTGATGACTTTATGTAATGACTGTATTTCAAGACGGACAAAAATCCGGCGCGCAGTTCTTATGAATTAGAGATAAAAACCATACCAAAATTATACAAAGTTCAATTATAGATCTAGATCTTTTTCATTAATCCTACTATTATTGTTCCAGAATGTCTATCTTCTAAAGACTTCTATGAATAATCAATCTTCTTAGTGAAAGCTCTGAAGACCAGGCTCTTTTTAATATAAACTCTCTCTAATGTGTGCTGGCTGGGACAGTAAGAGAACATGATAAAACAATGCTCAAAATTTGTTAAGTAAAAATGCATACTAAATAATGGAGAATAGAAGATCGAATGGAATTGTAGAAAAACCTGATTGAAAATTATATTTGGATAAAGTTCCGAAAAGCGTAAACCTCCGATCGCGCTGAAATTTTAACCAAAGCTCACCCTTGATTAGAGAAGAAAGTCCCTAAAAGGATTTTTGGCGACAAAGCCTCATTTGCTCCCCAGCCTCCTTTACAGTTTTTACAGTTCTTACTAAATATCTCCGAAAATATTGATTTGAAAGAAAAAAGTTTGAAACAAAAATGAAGCTCACAAAAAGCTCTACAAAAAAGGTTATATACATTTTTTACGTAAACCTATTATTTTGGCTGTTATCAAGAAAAAGAATTTTTTTTAATCAAAATTTTGAAAGTTTTTATTATATATCGCGAAAAAGATTAGCGTAAAAAATAGGTATAGAGAATGCGTATATGGAGAACAAACACATACGCATACACACGGGGGTGCAAGAGGGGTGCAATGAGAATTTCGTTCTGCGTGGAAATTCGCAAAGAGTTGTGCAGAGGAACGCGTGGGTGGTGGAGGGTCGGAGCCTGCACCCCCCCCCTATTTTTTCCTAACTCTAACCCACCAATTTTATGTTGCTATTTGGTTAATGTGAAAACATTGAAAACGAACAGCGTGGAAAGTCATAAACCTATGTGGTACTGTACAAGCGTGGACGTCGTTTACTTTACGTTTTATAAATACGATACATAATATAATCTATGTTTTATGTAAAGTAAACAATGTCCACGCTTATACAGTACAAATAATTGTAAAATATTATATTTTGTGTTATATGTTAAACTATTATAGTAATGTTTATATTTTATGTTAAATTATAGAAATATTTCTGTTTTATGTTAAACTGTAAAAAAATTACTTTTTTTTAAATTTGCAATTAAACTTTTGTTTACGTTAAATAAATATATATAACCTTTAAATTAAATATTTTTGCATATTTAGTAAAACAGAAGTTTAAAAAAATGTTTGATGGAGTCAATTTGACCCCCGCCGAGTTATTTAGGTCATAACAGCCAAAATAGTAGGTTTACGTAAAAGAATGTATATAACCTTTTTTGTAGAGCTTTTTATAAGCTTCATTTTTTTGTTTCAAACTTTTTTCTCTAAAATTAATATTTTCAGAGATATTTAGTAAAAACTGCAAAAACTTCGAAGGGGGCGGGGGCAAACGAGGCTTTGTCGCCAAAAATCCTTTTAGGGACTTTTTTCTCTAATCAAGGATAAGCTTTGGTTAAAATTTCAGCGCGATCGGAGATTTACGCTTTTCGGAACTGTATCCTTATATTTTAAATATATATTAATTGGCTTTATAGTTATATTTTAAATCGAAAAATTATTAGATAATATTTCAAATAATAAATAATAATTAGTGTAATTTGGTTGCTAGTAAACGATATAATGTAAAAATATTAATATTTTTCACAATATAAAACTTATTGCCAAGTAATGTATTATATATGTACATTTTATTTTGTTTAAATATTGTTACAAATATGATATTGTTTTTACATAGCAGAAGATCATCAATACGAATATACCATGGTATCCTTTTCTATCTTATGGAAAAAGACGATCTTAACGGATGAAACAGCTAAAAAATATAGAAGAAATAGTACCGTGTTTTGAATTTTTTTGTACATCTAGTATATGAATAGATAAAAATATCTGCCAGGATTCAATTGTCTTCGCTACACCGTTTTAAGAAATAAAATATAACTTGAGATAATTGTGCATTTTCACTGTCAAAAGTTTAACTCATAAGTGAAAAACATTGCAAATATATGAAAAATACCTTGTAAGAGTAAAAATAAGACTCCAACTATCGTTTAAGTTTCTTACATCTAGATTTACTATGCGTTAGGGCGTAGATATTTAAGTATTTCAAATTGCATGCACTTTTGTCCTAAGATTGTATACGCTCTTAAACAGGAATGTACTTTTTTCCTTTACTTTTGTAAATTTTAAACTTAGAAAAATTAATAAATTAAAGTTTATATGTTTTAAAAAATTATAGTAAAGTTAAAAATTAACTCATTTATAGTTAACTAAAAGTCAAAGTAACAAATTCAGTTAAAAGTTAAAAAAAATTTTTAACTTTATTACTTAATTTTTAACTTTTTAATTAGTTATTACTCAACTCTGATTTGATTCATTGTTTCTGTTGATTATGTATGCATGGTATATTATAGTTGTTAAATTTACCCATGAAAAATTTTCATGTAAAAACATATATAAAATATGTTCATGTATGCTTATAGGTTTTTTTTAATAAAATTTTGTTTGGTATAAAAAATTAATAGTCATATTGAAAAGATAAAACCTATTTAGAAACATCATTTTTGCATTGCCTTTTTACAAAAAACTAGGGCAAAAATAAAGAAAAAATTATCCATATACAATCATATATATTTTATGAATTAAAATATAATATGATATATGTATTATAAGCAATTTTTTCTTCAACCTTAATTTTTTTGTAAAGAAAATAATGCAATAATTTTATTTTTTAAATTAATTTGTCTTTTCAGTATAAAACTATTATTTATTTATATCAAACAAAATTTTACAAAAAAAAAGAAACTGGTATAACATATATGGACACATTTTATATATGTTTATATATGTTTTAATATAAAAAATTTTTTCTCGATAGTTTTTCCTAATTGATCCATAATAAACCATTGTAGATTATTTGTCATGTAAAATAATCATAATATTTACAAGAATTGTATCTTTAAAATGTCATAAAGATTCGATTTTAAACATGAATCGAATATTTGTTCAGAAATATCTTAAATTCTACATCCTGCGTCAATTGGAAAAACAACGCGACGGCGTCGGCGCGCAAGCGAGTAAATTCGCCACTTCGAGA
>NW_023415636.1:0-17650 GCF_013373865.1 Monomorium pharaonis | reverse complement strand
GTATCCCGAGATAGCTCCGTCGGGCTCGCTTGTGGAAGCAACAGCACGTATTCCGTTGTAACACGCACCGGATGGTCGAACGGATACACGATCGCATTTATAGACTGCACACGGAGAGATGAGATCTGTTAAAACAATTAAGAACTTCACTGATGCAGCAGATCTATAGCCATTTTACGGACAGCAATTTTCTATGAAATAAAATAGTTAAAATATTAGTACGTGAAATTTTACACGTGAATAAAGTTAGCAATTATGATTAATATATTTTATATTTATCACGACAGATTTGTCAATACGGCAAGACAATTTTCTGCGAAAATTAGTCGGATATATGGTTTAAAATTTTTAACATGATACACCTGTTAAGATGGCGCGTATATTTTTGCTGTTGTAATGAAGAAAATCTGTTAGGTTGGCAATTTTCTGTTAATGTAACTAGGTTTTCTTGCTCATTTATTGGTTTTAGATATAATTTCTTTCTCAAATTATTAAATCTCCTTAGTTATAGATGTTGAATTTGCGCAGTAAGCAGCAACAGCTTTGCTGAATCATCTAAAAAAAATACTTTTTTTTTCTGTATGGGTTACCGAGAATGCGATACGCAGGCACGCGTGAAGGTCGCATTCTTGCATGTGGCACTTTTACGTTTGCATTTTTGCCTGATCGAGCCTGATCGATTGCGAAAAGAGGGCTTCGCTCTACCGAAACTCTTGAATCCTTGCTGCGTCGAACATAATAAAAAACTTGCGGAAAAGGCTTTTCTGTTAATACCATATGCCTTTCAATCTCTTTTTGAAGCATTCTAAGATTCAAAATTCTCTTGGAGAGAGATTGATTTTGATATCGAGCTAACAATTCAGAAACGATCAGAATTTATCAAAAAATAAATAACAGAACATCAAAAATGTATACAGCTTTTTGACAAATTTATTTTAATAAAGTAAATGTTTCAATGGTTTGACATGCAGTTATATATTTATATTTATACGCAGTGATATATGCGTACACTAGGATGTTTACCTTAATAGATAAATCCACGCAAACAGATAAATTCTTTATTTAACTCTTCACGCGGATTTCATTAAACAAAACTCTAGTGTAATATTTAATTATACAAAGATTTGATTAAAAATAAAAAATATATAGAGATAGTCTTCGATCAAATGTGCACTAATAAAGAATTGACGTTAAAATGGGTGCTTTCGATATTTATATGTACAAGCTTCATTTTATATGTTTTGCACTTCTTTATTGATTGGTCCTCCCGCTGAAGCTGCGGAGAGAAAGGTCCCTCTTAAGAGAAACGACAGACTCTTCGCGACGTGATTGGACGCGATTCCCGTGAAGTCGCGACTTTCCTTAGGAACGAATCCGCGAATCAAATTACCGAATCCGACGATGACCGCGTCCGGCGAAAGGAAGTCCGTTAGGTGTGCGTGAGGGATGCCTAACTGTGCTCGTCGAGGGTCTGAGCCTCGGTTCCGCGAGGTTTCCTCTCTTCTGCAGGTCTTCTCTCGCGCCTTCCATCTTGCATCGTGGCGCATTGAATCGCGCGCGATCTCATCTTGCACTGACAGCACTAGAAGGAAAAAAAAAGAAAAAAAAACACGGTGATTGATATTGCGTCATAAAAAAGGTCTAAAGCTAGAATCACACGACGCACGATTTCCCTGAATGATTAGTTTCACTTGCATGTTGCAGTGTCAAAGGCCATTCTAAATTAGTCGCAAATCGATCGCAATAATATCATTGACGCTTTTGATTGGCTGTTGCAACCAATATAGAACGACGTTACACAAGCACAGTAGCATGCAAGATAATCATTCAAGATATTATGCATCGTGTGATCCAGCTTAAGACATCATATTCTCACGGAAATCACGTCCGGATCAATCGTTTTGCGAACATATTTGAAGTACTGAGAATAGAAATAAGTTGATTACGAGTGGATAAGGCAATTAGAAAAATATTGTAAACCCTATCGTAAGTTAAAGGAACTCATTAAGTGAAGATTAAGCTTATCTTATTATAGTATAAAGCTTATCTCTATAACATAATTTTATATTATAATTTTTGCTTAATTAATTCTTTTTATCGATAAGCAACAACGCAAAATGAGAAATTGTGTCAATATTGGAAAGTTCAATATTCAAAGTTAACGTTACGAATACTAGATAGTGTAATTATCTTTGTTATTATTACGAGTTGGTAAAGATCAAAATCCAAATCTACGTAATAAATAATAAACGCTATTCTTTGGTAAATCTCTTGAAATTATACTTTGTGTTCCTTTTTTTTATCTTACAATACTGTAATAATTTTTACAATACATATACTTTAAATTTAGATAATATCTTTCTCTTTATATATAAATAAAATTGTGTGAAAGATTAATGTTAGCACAATATTATTGTTATAATTTATTAATAATATATATAATTATTTTTGTAATATACAGCTATTTTATAATACCCTTGTCCATATTAATAAATAGGTTAATAAAAATGCGTTATGATAACTAGTACGTTACTGTTGTTGCTCGTATCGTATTGCGTCGTATTTATCTCTAAGAAACGAGCAAGCGGTTCTCTCGATTAATCATACGTCTCTCGATAGCGACGTCAAATACGTATTCGAACCGTTATCATTTCTGAAATAACGATCCTGTTCCATTGTTTCAGGCGCAACGACCGGAGCAGAGCGTAATGCAGGCCTTGGAGAGTCTCAATGATTCACAGGTGAATGACTTCTTGTCCGGCAAGGCGCCGCTTAATCTGACGATGCGACTGGGTGACCACATGATGTTGATCCAACTGCAGCTGTCTACTGTAACCCCAGCATCGCCAACCGCCAGTCAAGCGAGCTCTGCCAGCAGTAGCAGCCATAGTCATCACAGTAGCAATAGCAGCAGCAGCAGCAACAACGTTGTGGGCTTGCCCAATGGTGGCAATACCACGAGCATGTCCAATTTATCTGGTGGTCATTCGTCGTTGCAGGCCAGAAGGTGCCTCACGGCCAGATCACCAGGAAATATCGTCAACAAACCGCAGAATGTCAGCGGGGCACCGGCTAGCAGAACGTCGCATCTAATTAGCAGCCTCGCTAGTGCCCTGCACGCAGCCGCCAGCTACAGTAGCAGCGGCAGTCTACCCACCGCCAATATTACTACCACGAGCAACAGCCCGGTATGCTCCAGCCGAGTCACAACACCCTCCTCTTCGTCTGTCTCGGCGGCGCCAATTAGCCCGGCGCACTCATCGTCGTCGTTCAGCAGTAACTCGGGCCAGTCGCAATCTACGCGTGGCAATTCGCACGGCGTCCCATCTACAAACGGCAGTTCTTCCAGCGCGTGCCAGCCCTGTCCGCTTTATCACCACCATCATCATCACGGCCACCATCACGGCCATCACCACAGCCACCATCATCACCATCATCATCACCATCATCATCACCATTCGAGGAACAAACCCAGTTTGCCCAATCTTTCCACTTCTTCCTCTTCCTCTTCCTTCAGTTCGGGTTCGTCCCCGATTCAGGAGCAATCCACCTTGGATCCGACGTCTTACGATACGACGCTGCCTAGGAAGAAGCTTTGCAGCGGCCATCATCATCACGGCCAGCCGTCATCATCCGTTATCACTGGTGACATGGACGCCACGAGGAGTCAACACGAGGAGTCAAATCCGCAAAGCCCGACATGCACCTCGTCGCTGATGCTGGAGCAGTCGCCGCCCAAGCCCGCTACTCTCGACACCCGGGCGCTCGCCGAAGCGTCTCGGAACCTCACTCAGAAACTAAAGCAGCTCTCCTCTGAGGTACTCACCTCGCGGGTCGACCTCGCAGAGGTATACATTGTTACCGAAGCCAGTTCCCCCTGTGTATCATTATTCGTGATTCATATTCGTGATTAAGGTCCTAAGAGGTGTGCCGTGATCGTATCCGGTCGTAGACGCGAATTGAACTGTTGTCTCTCACAATCTGGTCTTTTTACAAATTGGACTGTCTCAGTGCGACGAAATTCTCTCCTGATATATTTATTCTTTGTGAATAAGAATTCAAAAAGACGAATGGTTCTGCTCATATACTCTCAGGTCCTTAAAATTATCATATTTATGTATTGTGTACTTTGCGTCATTTAAATTATTAATGTTAATGGTTTTCAAATTTTATTGTTTCAAAAAGTAGAGTATATATACATATATAAGAGAAAAATATATAACACTAAAGGAGTTGAAAATGGAAAGATATGGAAACTAATTTTACACTTTGTTTGCTATTAAAAAATAAACAAAAATATATTTTAAAAATAATATCTAAAGTTTTTTTTAAACGCTTTATTAGGAAACTGTTTTATAAGTCATTGTACATACATAAGTACAAAGGTAACTATATAAGGATATAGCATAAATACAACACAGAATCTTACGGATGTTTTTAAATTTAGGAGAACGCGAGACGCAGGCAGGGCGCGATAATAGAGAGTATGCATCATCATGGCAAGGGCGTATATTCCGGTACGTTCAGCGGCACTCTGAACCCAGCCCTCCAGGACAGACACGGACGACCGAAGCGAGATATTAGCACCATCATTCACATCCTGAATGACTTGCTTTGCGCGACACCGGCTGCATCCGCAGGTCACTACAGGCATCATCATCACAGGCATTCGCATACTCGCCAGCAATCCTCAATGTCCACATCTTCCGCAGGCACCACAGCGGCTGCGACGTCTACAACGTCGGTCGGCTGCCATGATTCCACACCAGGCTATTCCAGCGGTGTGCATTTATAATTTTATATCGAATAATTTTTAAAAATAATAAGATCAAGAAAAAATTTCATAACACAACACATAAATAATGCAAGCTACTAAATACACAATATAATTTAATTATGTATTTAATATCTTGTATTTATAACATAAAGCATTATTATTTTTATAAAGTTTATAACTTTATAAGACCTTAAATTTATTAATCTCTATTAATATTAATGCGTCATGTATTTGGAATGCAGAGGAATTGTCAAAGGAGAACGAGGCAACGAAGGGCAAGATGCGTCGGCTGCGCTTAGTCATGGAGCAACGTCGTGCTAAGAGAAAAGCCAGGCGACAAGCGCGAGCGGCGCCATACACCACGCAGTGGGCCGCAATGACTCCCGCCGATCCGAACCACGAGCCGAACACGTCGACTGCGACCTCGAGCACCACCACCACCACTAACAGCGCGGAGCCGCAGAATGAGCCGGAGCTTCAGCCGTGCAGCCCCGAACCGGTCGTAGCTTAAATACCACATCACTAACAGTCAATTCACGGCACAGTAGTATCCTCTATATTCGTATACATAGGGTATGATTGTCGTTTTCGTTTTTACCTATCGCACTGATTTATTCCGAAGGAAGAGAGTATATACAGGGTCGAACGTGTCCTATCACGCAATTACATTCGCTCCGTACAACTCTCCGCGCAACCAAACGCTGCAAAACGTTTTAAACGTTTGATTTGACACCTATTTTTTTGTTGATACCCTAGTATTCAGTCTCAATCATTACCGCGGATCCGCCGAGTTTCTCTCCGTATTATGCAAGTGTCTCGCTTTCTCCAATTTGCGTTACCTTATGCAAATAGACGTAATTCGCGAGGATTCGCTGGCTGATGGATCAGAAGATGAACTCCAATTGATTATCCTTTTCTTTGCAAACGAAATCATTAATTACTATAACATTTTTTTATATCTTCTGTTTTTATTTTTCTCTTTGGCTGTTTCGATCTTTAATCTTAGAAGATTAAAGATTTTTTTCTTTCTATTAAAAAAAAATTGTTTTAGATTAAAATGCTTTTTGCAATATAACATGCATTGCGTAGCGTCGCGCATTAATATTTGTCGTCCTATAAAAGAAAAAAATCACTTGCAATTCACCTTCAGCCACGAACGCATCATTTCAACTCAATCGCGCGTTTGCTTATTACTATCATCAATGTACAATGTGACAACGTATCGTGATTATCACATGATCACGTTTCCCGTGACGCAAACGACATATAAAGCCGTAGGTATCGGGGCATTTGGGCGTCTATTAAAAAAAAAAATAATTGTGCGTGGCGTTACGGCTATATATTAGGCAATATATAGTGTTACCGCTATAATAAAAATGTATATTACACATATATTATATATACATATACGTCATTATGTGTATTTAGTATAATGAAGTATTGGGTATCTTAGTTATAGTTTCCGAACGTTAATAAAATGGTGATCTCGCAGTGTTTGGCCGGACTCAGGACTTGATCGTAGTTGACAATAATTACGCTCTGCGAATGAATCAGTGTGACGGTTTTACGTATCTATACATCGACATCGCGCGGGAAGTCGATGAATTGTTTTGAAAGAGATAGATTGAGAATGAATGAAAGAATAGAGAGAGAGAGAGAGAGAGAGAGAGAGAGAGAGAGAGAGAGAGAGAGAGAGAGAGAGTAAAAGAAATAGGTAGAGAGTAAAAGCTCTTATTAAGGCTCCTATTAAGGAATCCTATTAAGGAACTTCCTGCTAGAAGTAAAACTCGCCGATAAACACGCCACACGCGTTCAGAAAATGGGAGAAAGAGAGGCGGAAAACTGCTATAGTTTCGTCTATGTGCATTTACTGCACTCTCTTGACTATTCTCTTGCTATCGGGCACTCGAAGTCTTATACGTAGATGCAAATAGAAATCACGTGCGTTTGTATGGATTGCCAGTGCAAGGAAAATGCGATAGGAGCAAAATATCGCTGCGTTCAGTTGTGCACTCGATGGCGGGACTTTTTGTCGTTTTTGAAGTAAGAAGAAAGAAGAAATGTGCCCACGGTAACATGACGCGCGTGACGAAATCTGCAAATTTTTTCTTCGCGTCCCTCATAGACCGATTAATCTAAAAATTGCAATTTTTTTTGTAAGTAGCAAGTGCACTTTCCAACGTCTTCTTCTTTGAATTAAAATTGCACTGACGCGAATGATGTACGTTGGAGTATTTTCTATTTTTTAGTGATATCATCGATTGCTGGCAATACTTATGTATCGATCCGCGTATTATACACTCGTGTACGATCGTGCGTAGAAAATGTAAAGTAACAATACAAGAATAAGATCTAAACGAGAGTAAAGTGAACAACACAAAGGTGTTGACTATGTTTTTAATGTTACTGTCTGGCTTGGTAGACTGGAAATTGGATGATATTCAAAAACATTGTTTTATTCAATATCTTCCCAGCACTTGTGTTCGTTTTTGGATATATTTGATATTCGATTAATATTTATCGAGTCAATATTCCAAATTCGTTCAGTCTACCTTCAGTTCATTAACTTAATCGCGTTTAACTTTACCAAAAGAAAATATAGCAAAAGAAAATTGAAAAGGACACATGGAGAATGAAAGATTATTTTTTACGTATGTAGTTTATAGAGCGATCTAAGAATAGAAGAAACCATGTGTCCAAGTGAGGCGTAAAGTGGTTCAAGTTGAAAATAGTTGAGTTGGAAATAGCGTGTTTATATCAGTTCTTGTAGGGCATATGACACATTATGAAATATGCTTTCTTAATCTGATAAATCATATCTCAACACTTGGTTACCCTTCGCCTCACAGGATCATATTACACATTAAAAAGAATTCAGATCCATACGTACGAGGAAGGCGTATAAGACGGTTCTTGTAGGATGAAAAATTGCGTGATCGTATTGCATGGCGTGCTACGGCCCTACGATTTAAGTTTAAGTTAATTAGGTACTACCAGATAATACAGTGTCACATATTACTAATAGAATACATTGCGTTTAGGTTTACTTTAGGAAGAAGAAAATATTATTACCATTATTACATTATTATATATCATTAGTATACCGCTATTACAATTTTTGCAAAACTGGCTCAATATTGTAATATACGACTATCGGAACCTTTATCGAGTACCAAAATAAATAAGATTGCTTGCTAAACTAAGGACAAATTTATTTTACGATTCTCTTTTGTGTGCATGAGGTATCTAGTGTTTTATATGCGTTTGTTGATTTGTTATTATACATTTATTGTACACACTCCTTGTGTCTTATTAGTCTCTAAATCGTTTCATCATTTTTATTCAATGAACAATACGATAAATAAACAATAAAAGAGGAAACTCTTTCGTTATTCGATAAAATTCGATAAAAAGAAAAACGTATATGAAGAGCACATTGAATTAAAGTTCATCTACCGTCAAATTGTTTATTTAAATTACATCTTAAATTACAATTGTAGAAATCTATTGACGCTTAATAATTATGCTGTAGCCTTACTATAATATAACATCTTTTATAATATAACGTCGCAGATATCTAAACGACAATACAGCTATTAATATAAAAAAAAAAGAAAAAAAAACAGAAGAAAAGAAGAAAGCTAATATCTTTTTCATGACAAAATCAGATTGGCACTATCGCAAATTGTACGTTTCTCGTTGTGAACGTAAAATTCACGATGTGTTACCCTGAAAGGACTGCTCTCGCCCCAGTGCACAATGATCCATAAAAATCACTTTCAGCTTCTTCAAACCACCAATGTAGAAGTTACGTTAAAGCCGACTGATTAAAAATCGATTGATTACGCATTTTTCGCCGCGGGATACATCTTACGACTTACTCGTATTAAAGGTTTCTGGGCGCCTCGAATACAAGCTTTTTCGTTGTGTTGAATAGAAAGGCAAGACGTCTAATACTGATGGAAAAAAAGTTCTCCCAAAAATCACATAGTTTCTTTCCCTGGTAATTTGAGGATTCTCAAAAAGCTCGATCTCCTCTTACGTTAATAATAAGCTTGTATCTAGGCAATTGTCGGCTTCTTTATTAAATGCAAACACGTTGCTTTCCTTTTGTTAGAAGGTGCGTTCGTGACGGGAAGCGCGCTTAAAATTAATTGGTTCCACTGCTGTCGCATTCGATCACAAATGAATCACTTTATACAAACGAGTACAATTATTCTACCTAGAAAATTTGGCTATAAGACTGGATGTTTCCCTTATTCATTACGCAGAAATTCATCGAATGACGCAAATGCGATGGGAAAAGGGGATACATTTAAATGCCGCATCAGATTCACACAACTTGAAATTAAGTATCAACGGATACTTTTTTTATCCGGAATTGTGCACTTTAGAACGTCGAAAACTTTGCGACGATATTTGATTCGCATTAAATGCCTAATCTTGCAAATAGCAAGTTATAATAGTAAAATCCTAAGTTGTATTATTAACCCTTCAGCTGCTACGCGCCACTAGAATAGTTTTCTTATAAATAATCATTTAAAACGAAGCGCTATTATCCTATTTCAATATTTCTCCTTCGTTATGTGTATACATGTATAATAAAAACCAAATATATAAAAAATCGCAAGATTATCATATCGATTCATTTCGCGGTCGAACTGTGTGTGCTACGATACAGTTCAGTCGTAGAGAGAGCTAAAGGGTTAATAAAATATTTAAAAAATGACCAAAGTTTATAAATCTTAATTAATCAACAAGAGGCTCAGTAAAAATTCATTAAAAAAATTTCATGATAAGTTCAAAATCGAGACGGTTACAAATTAAATTATCTAAATGTGCCCCTTTTCCTTCTACTGCGCATGAAGCAGCAGAAGTTTGCACAATTTAAGTTTTCGAACACGTAAAAACAGTGTTCTTTCCTTTTCCGCAATAATGTGGCGATATGTACGAACGTTTCTATGAGCTTCTATGATTGTTGTCGCATAAGCACGATCGCGTTTCCTACGTTGAGATGAGAAGCTCGTTTTTTCGTGCTCGTTATCCGCGCTCTCTTTAAACATAGATAAAAAATGGACGGGATAAAGCACAGGCAAAAACGCCGATTCATGAGGAAGAAAGCGTACATAGTGTACAATCATACGTCGCGCATATTCGTCAAGACACAAGATACCATCGTAATAATTAATTTTACTAACCGATTATTTAACTACTCGAAAAAAATAACAAAGATAACGTAAGATCGAACCATCTCGTGTCCGAGCTAACGCGATTCTCGTATTACGCGCAAATCTGTCTTACTATGGCACGATTCTAGTGCAATACAACGGAGAGCTTTGTCTCTATTTCGTTCTTTCGTACAAATGATCATGAAAAAGAGTATACATTTTGGCAGTTAAATCTCATCAGCGCATGTTGTCACGACGAATTGCTGAACATTTTCCTACGCGATTGGCAGAATTTTCCATTGGGTAAATTAATGTCCCGAGAGGAACGTGCAATATAATAATAATAATGAATCGGGGAGTGGTCCTCAAACAAGGTCCCACCTCTGGCACTCAGACCGTGTCCATTGTGCCTCAACGTGCAACATAAATAAATTTTTGTGTCTCCCATTCTAAACTAGATAGAATCCATTTGTTTCAAATGGGACACATAAATTGGGCCATTTTATTATTAATCTTTCCTCCCGCGACACGCATACAAATCAATGTACCGGTAAGCGCGCAATGATGAATCATCATCTAATACAAATTGATCTTTTTTGTAATCGTTTTGCGGCACATATGACAGGTCTTTAGCGGAGCGGCGCAGAGCTCGCATGCGCCGTGCCCGCATAGAAAGGCGACGTTACGACGACGTTCCATGCAGATGCTGCACATATTCGCCTCCTCGAGATCCGCGACTCTAGTCTCCAAATAACGTAGACGCTCAAGATCCTTATCCTTCTCTTTCTCCCTGTCGCCGATCTCTTCTTTCCGTTTGCCCTCCAATGATACGTCCTTCGATTTCTCATCCGAATTGGCTATGGAAACTTCGCCTGTCGCCAGTTGACCGTCTAAAAAAATGTTGGAAGGTAGTACAGAACATTTTTGTACGTTTAAAATTTTTTATAGCCATAACTTGTTATACTACAAAATATTAACATATTACTAGTGTAACAAACATTAATGTAGATTCCTTAATACAGATCATTTGCAAAAAATAAAATCGCGTACCTTGAATCGTTTGCGTTTTAACAACGGTATGGCCGCAACGTGCACAACCAATGAGCGTAACACTACTGGTTGGATCAATTCGGTTCTCCTGTTTTGTATCTGCTATGATCCCCGAGCAATCTCGACACTCCGCAGCGTCGCCGGAACCGACTATATTCTTTGTTCCGCGCAATCCTTCCGACTGCGATATGTTGTCTATCCGATACGTAGATGGCTCTACATAATCGGTCGATGAATTGTTTTCTATTCTGAAAGTCGAAAAAAATTGCATTTTTCATACGTCTGTTAATAAATAATAATTCTAAATTGTCAAATTAAGCGAAAATTAGTTTTCAAAGTATAAAATCAATTTAATGTTTATAAGATAATTTCACAATGTCAATGTTTATAAGATAATTTCGTGTGAAAACGAACGAAACAAAATCAATGGATTCCAGATCCGATCCAAACTATCACCTCACTTATATTTTTCAAATTCTCTATTAAAGTTTATGAATTGAATTGAACACTAGGACTGTATATACACCTAAGACCTGTATTAAGCCTAATAAAGGATTACAGTTGTAGGACTGTACTAAGCAGTGGGAACAAGAGGTTAAGCAATAAACCTACATATATATCAAAATGTTTGAAATGATGATATCCCTTCAACTTACTCTAATTGCGTGCTGTGACTTTGGTATTTGTAAGATCGTAAGAGATCGGCGAGCACAGCAGCTTGTGGATTGCCTTCCAGAAGATCCAGCGGTGTCTTATCTTTATTATTTTTGACATGTTCAAGGAGTTTGCAGCTTCTGTCCATGCTTACCAAGAAACAACCTAATGCTAATTCAGTCTTTGCGCCTTGCCTCGCCAGATTCTGCCATATCTGTTCGAAAGATAAATGATCATATTTGTTAGAAAAGACTAAGACTTTTTTTCTTTCTTTTCCTTTCAAAGTTATAATCTTAAAAATTTTTAATTATACTTAAAAAAAGAAAGAAAACAGAAATTAAACTGCAAAGATAAAAAATAATAGAGGTGAATTTTATTAGTTAATTAGTTCTATTTTAATATTTTGACTTTTTTCGTAATGAATGAGCTTGTTCTGTATCATATGTCAAACGATTCCTCTTGAATCTTTCATTTGTTCATTTTTTAAAAAATTTAGCTTTAAATATAACATAAAATTACATATGAGATTTAAAAAATATATAAAAATTTAATTTACGTAAAATGTAAGAACTTAGACAACATACATTGTATATAAGCGGTGAATCCCGACTACTTTCGGGTGTAGGCACGGCAGTCTGTTGATTCGGGCTCTTAGCTATTGCGATGTGTAACACAGAATCGCCATCCTCGTCCGTGCTACCAATGTCCGCATTGTGATGCACCAGCAGCTCGACGAGCGACCAGTGTCCCTGTGAAGTTGCCAAGTGCAACGGCGTTTGCCGTCGATTGTTGCGTAAGTCCACCTTGGCGCGACCGCCGTTCTGCGAGAGAAGAATAGCTGCGACTTCCCTGTGCCCGTTCAATGCCGCCAGGTGCAGCGCTGCAAATCCGTCCTCCTTTTTCACGTCTACCAAATGACGCGCGCGCGAAACCAACCTCTCCGTTGCACTGCGAATTCACAGATTTAAAATAGATTGAATAAAGATGATTTTGAGCACGACTAAGGCTGTGTTTCAAAATTGCTGTTAGTACTGAAAATTTATAGTTTCTGTTACGTACATTATAGATTTTCAGTATTGACAGCAATTTTGAAACACAGCCTAAGTATTACTATGCATACAATCGCTATATGACTATATATTTGATCAAGCCTATATACGTACTGAGCATTGCCTTTGAGAGCGGCGTGATGTAGAATGTTGAAGCCTCGTTTATTTCTCAATGTAAAGTCAACTCTCTCACAGGAGCATAATGCGTCAATCACATCTAGCGCATCCTTCCCGATCGCATCGTGTAACGCCGTGTCACCGTATGAGTCCTGGAGATTGACGTCGCAGTGATAACGCAGCAGCACTTTCACGCATTGCACGTGTTGTTTGTTAACCGCCACGTGCAAAGCGCTACATCTACCATTATTGACGGCATTAATAGACGCACCCCGCGATAACAGTAGATCCATTATTTCCGGCTGATTGCTGTTTAATCAAAAGAGACAACGTTGATGTAATTAACGTCAGATCCGAGGATCTGATAATGATTTCTTAACGTACCCGAATGCCGCATAATGTAAGGGCGTATCCCCATCCTCATCGATTGCGCGTAGAGAAGCACCGGCATCTAGAAGAAGAGTGCAAAGCTCACGTTGACCTTGATGCGCAGCCACTTGCAGACACGTTTTCCTGCCACCACCAGGAGCACATGCGTCTACCCTACCAGGATACTTTTTGAGGAATTCCCGTACTGCATCCACTCCAGCTTCGCCTCTAGCCGCGTCTCTTAACAACTTCTCCACTTCGCTATCGGTACCATCGACTATATCCCGAGAACAAATTAAGATATTGTGTTTTACATGCAGTCAGATAAAATCAATTTTCAAACATAAAAATCACTTTTTAAATCAATTAATTTGATATTTATGTGCTATATTTCTTTCTAATTTTAATATTTAATTTTATAATTAACAAATTCACAAATATAATAAACGTAAATAAAATTAAACGTACCCGAGCGATCCCTACTCCTGTTTGCATTATCATGTGCAATAGCCGTGGCATTTGAGACAGAAGATACCGGAACGACACTCAGAGGATTAAATGTCCATGTTTGACCATGTACGTCTAGCGCCACGCGCAAGTCACCGTCGGAATAGATTTTAATTACCTTCCCGGTTTTTCCCAGAGCCTATGACAAGTAATAAATCCGGTCTACACGTCTGCTAACTGTAGCGAATAAAAAACATGCATACAAATTGCTGACTAACATTTTTCATGACATCTATCCATTCACCATGACCACGTTGATATTGCTTGACAGCGGCCAAATCACTCTTCACGCGGACTACATCGCCTAGAGAGAATGCGTCCTTAGCGGTGACTTTCGTCAGAGCACCCGGATGAAAAGTCCACCTATTGTGGCAGCCTTCATACTGCACGCGAATATCTCCCTTGTCCGTAATCCGGTGTACTGTGCCAATCTAGATTTCAAATTAGAAAATTAAGTTACGTAACACATTTTAGCATTAACTTTAATTAAATATATTAACCATATTGATCTTCCAAAAACATTAACTAGGCTCAACTAAAATTAACTTTTTTTTCTATTTGAAAACAAAACCGAGATCCAAGGAAACTCTAAAGTTAAATTCAAATTCGTGGGAGCAATTTGTAGATAATCATGCTAACTTTTGCGAAATACCTTTCCTATGTAGTCAGCCATGCGCGGATTCCATCCGCCATGACCGTCCTGCATTTCCTTTAACGTATCGACTTCCATTAGCACTTTCACCTTATCACCAACGTTAAACGTTAGAGGGTGTGGACTAGACGTGACGTTGGCGGCACCGCTCTTCGTCGGCGTCGTGCTGTTTCCGTTATCCGGTACGGTCAAAACTGGTTGGCCGAGTAACGGAAGATGCTCCTTGTAATAAGTACCGGCATTCGCCTCCTCCACGTAACACAGATCCACGCATCCTTTAAAGCCTAATCGATACACGTTAGTGCTGCCCGTCGACCACGTGACGGTCGCAACAGATCGACTACTCTCGTTATCCCATCCGCGTATGTCCATGACTCTGCCGGTTTTCCCTGAAATATCCAAACGTGATTAGAGCAATTTATTACATAATTATGTAATTCATTTAATAACTGATTTAAATAAAAGTGTAAGTACCACGTCCGCCATCCTGATTTCCCCACTCCCAATCCGGTCCGCGAATGACTTTTGCTCCTATGAAGATCCCTTTCAGCGGTATCTTCATGCAACCTTCTCTCGGTCCCAAACAAACTCTGCACTCGGTTAGAAACGCAATTACAATTATATTATATGTCAGAATAAGTAATTTGAATTAATTTAATTAAAATACTACAAATAAAAAAGACCATTTTTTGATCGAAGTGGATCTTGGTGCTTAATAATATTTTCACATACAAAGATCAATTATTAAATATATTTCATAATCTAATGCCAAGATGATTGTTGGGCTAAAATACAATTGTAAATTAAAGCTAAAAATAAATAATATCTCAAATCAACTTAATTGTTAAATTTAATAATGATTTATACAAGCAAACTATGAAATTTTATTAATATTAATTAATAAATATTAAAAAACTATGAAAACTTATTGTTAAAGAAAGAACTTGTGATTAAGAATTTTATAATCATAATTATATTAAATTTTAAGATAAAATTTATTTATTATTTCTAATTTTAGTAAGTCCGACAACATATCAGCACGCAATTTATAGAACTGGGAAATATGTTTAATGAATTATATAAAGATATTATTAAGTACAAAATTTCGCTTTGACTAAAAATTGGCATTTGTTATTTTTTGTATTCACACATCAGTCCAAACTATTTATTATAATTTAATTAAAATTACTAGAGCTTACCCTATAGAATTCGCAGTTTGATATCTCTCAAAAGTGTGAGTCAACTCGTGTACGTCGGCCATGTAACACTGCGTGCAGAGATCATAGTCAAAGCACACTGTGCACTTCCACCTAATGCCGATTATTCCGTGCCTCTTGCAACCGTCGCAGATAATATTGGAATGCTTGACACCGGCGGCCGCATTATCGAACACCAACAGATCGTAAGCACCCTGATATCCGATTCTATAATTACTCCTTGCGCCGTGATCCCACTGAACGATTACCGTCTTGTCTGGCGTTCGATCAGTAGGATTCGGACTGGAGGTAGAGTTACCCGTGGAGGGAGGTCTACCAATCTCCACGATGGTCCCGGCGTGACCTTCGCCGCCATCCTGATCGTCCCACCTCCAATCCTGGCCACGAACAACTCGCAAACCGACTTCTAGCATCTCCGAATGTATAAAATTTGGCCTCTGTTCCTTTAACAAAAATATTGCACACGTTACATATCGTAACGCCTATGTCGCGTACAGTTCACTTATTTTATAAAAGAAACATAATAAATTAACACATCAATAAGAAAAAGTAGGAAAACACTTATATTTTTTTAGCCCTTTGTTTATAAAATTGTGTAATTTACCTTCTTCAAATTAATTCTTAAGCTATGATCATATGGATGAATTGTGTAATTTACCTTCAAATTAATTCTTAAGCTATGATCATATGGATGAATTGTGTTCAAATGATTTTTGTCAACAAAAACGTCTTGAAATAGCAAAGAATCCCCCCTCCCCTCATCCATTCTTTATCCTTTCCTATCCTAAACAGACTTTATGTTGGGGAAGTCCAAGGCTGTCAATTTTGTTTTGCGAGTAAAGTAACACTGAATCTCTTAAGAAGGGTATATTCCTGCAAAATATTGAAAAAATACTTATTCTATTCCAAGAATCAATTTCCCCTTCTTTCTTAAAAAACTATTCATTTCTGTGTGTCCAAATTATATTTAAAGAACTTGGAGTTTCAACTGTCTGCACTTGACAGACAGTGGAACTAGTTGTATCAAAACTTAAAAGTATATTCATAGATGTTTAGAAATTTTTTTTAACTCAAATAAACAAATGGTCAAACACAAGATACCTGTGACCCATTAAAAAGATACTTTTTTTCATGTGATACCTTAAAGGATACAAAATATTATTTTAAGGATAACAAAAATTTCTCTATAGTACATATTTTGTGAAAAATAAAAGGTAACTTCTCATTGCAAGAATATAGTTAATAATATTAATAATTACTAAAACACCAACTCTTGAGAGACACATATAGAAGGCGCAGAACTGTTTTAAAATCATTACATTATATCACTAATAAAATATTCAGTAAATTTAAAGCAGTTACGTGAAACGATAATATTACACATGTTCCACATACACATACGTGCTTAAATAATCAAAAACTCTCATTATCGGTTCGTACATCGTGTACTGGTGAAAAAAGGTCATTAGCATAAACAATTTTAATTTTTTTTACAATCCCTCCGCTGCGGAAGCGTTTACGCCCCGCGACATCGCCGTGCCACGACTCTCACGCTCGGAATTCCAATCAACGTCCACACTCCGACCGACGAGGTGGAATCGAGATCGGATGGAACTACGTTTCGATCTTTGAAAAGCTTCACTTTCCAGATTCCGGAAGATGAGGGAAAGAGAGAAAATGTACCTGAAGACAACCCCCCGCTTGGTCGTTATGAATCATATGTCGCGGCGGAGCGGCGGCGACGGCGACGACGACGACGACGACGGCCGGCGGCGGCGCGTGGACGGCGCGGCCGACGTTCCGCGAGCACTGGCGTGCTGACGCGCGCTGGGAGCTGGTGGTGACCGGCCGTAAGGGAGAGCCGTCGACATTACGCGGCATCGTCGCCGTGGAAATTACGCGCGCTCCATCGCCGTAAGGAGAGGACGCAACGACTACGACGGCGACGGCGGTGGACGACAATGTCGAGATTCTCACGTCCGCGATGCTGACGGACGATAACCTCATAATCGAGGTCCTCGCGCTGCTGACAACGATGGCGCCTCCTTCGATTCGGGGCACGTCAAACCTGCCGCCGATCCGACGACGCA
>NW_023415635.1:0-15000 GCF_013373865.1 Monomorium pharaonis | reverse complement strand
TCTTGTTTAATAGCTTTTGTTTCCTTTTGCACTATTTCCTTAATCAGCATTTGTATTTCTGCGTTTGCATGCCATTTCATCTTTCATCTCTCTCATAGACCGGTATTCATAGTCGGGTCTTATATTTAAGATCATCTTAAGTACTGTTTTAAGATGCCATCAACCAATCACAGAGCCGTATTAGCATCTTAAGACATTGCTTGAGACGATCTTGAAATGAGATTTGACTATGAATACCGGCCATAGTTCTTACTAGCAAATGAATTTTCGTATCCATGCCCACGTTGACTCCTATCGCTCTGCTGAGAGAGAGAGAGAGAGAGAGAGAGAGAGAGAGAGAGAGAGAGAGAGAGAGAGAAGAGTGTGTTTGAGAGAGAGAGAGAGAGAGTATGGAGATGGATGAGAGATGAGAAGAGAAGAGAGAGAGAGAGAAGAGAGAGAGAGAGAGAGATTGACTGAGAGAGGAGAGATGGGAGAGAGGGAGAGAGAGGAGAGAGGAGAAGAGGGAGAGAGGGAGGAGGAGGGAGAGAGGGAGAAGAGGGAGAGCGGGAGAGAGGGAGAGAGGGAGCGAGAGGGAAGTAGAGGAGAAGATGGCGGAGAGGGCGAGAGGAGAGAGGGGACGAGAGGGAGAGAGGGAGAGAGGGAGAGAGGGAGAGAGAGAGAGAGAGGGAGAGAGGAGAGGGAGAGAGGGAGAGAGGGAGAGAGGGAGAGAGGGAGAGAGGGAGAGATTGATTGATTGATCTTTTATTAGCTTTCTCAGCTATTTTCAATACATATATATACAATTTTATGTTACATCATTAAAAACAAACTCTTTTAGCATTCGTTTAAACATTTCTAAACGATTACAATGTTTAACTTCGGGTGGTAATGCGTTATACATTAACACACCCTCATAAAATAAACTTTTTTGCGCGCTTCTTGTTTTTCGAAATTCAATAACAATATCCCCTGTCTGCCTAGTTTCGCGTTCACCCTCTACTATTCTAAGTCTATTACTAAATTGCTCCGGCATCATATTATTTAAATCTTAAAAATAAATATGCACGTGTTGTAATACAGCCTTTGTCTTATGGTCATAAATTGCAACGCTTGGTGCATACATTTAACTTTGGTACGTCTGTCACATTGCAATATGACTCTCATAGCTCTATTTTGCGCTTTTTGGAGCCTACTTAACTGTGTATCTCCCATATCTAATAGTAGCGTCGCACAATACTCAAAGTGAGGTGCTATTATTGTCTTGTATATCGTACATCTAGTGTAAGCCGAGATAAAGTTCCCAATTCTATTTAAAAAACTTATCTTCTTCCCTATTTTCTTTAGCATGTAATCACAGTGACCGCTAAATCTAAGTCTATCATCAATAATTATACCCAAGTACTTTATTACTTCTACACGCTCAATCTCACTTCCATCCAAACATCTCACAGTAGTATTGCCTCTCAATTCTTTTCTTATCCCTCTAACTAACATATATTTTGTTTTCCCCGAATTCATCTTCAGTTTATTAATATTCATCCATTCCTCCACTACATTAAATGCAATATTCAATTTCCTCTCTACTTCCGCACTACTCTCACCTGTTACATATATTAAGGTATCGTCCGCAAACATTTTTATATTACACATATCCGAGCAAACGTTAACAATATCATTCATATATATTATAAACAACAATGGGCCCAATACCGAACCCTGTGGCACTCCGTATTCCGTAGTCATTATTTTAGACCATCTATCATTAAATTGAACTTGTTGCATTCTATCTTTTAAGTACGACCTAAACCATTCTAGAACTGTTCCTGTAATACCATACTGGTATAATTTCTCTAATAATCTTTCTCTATCAATTGTCTCGAAAGCTCGTTTAAGATCTACAAAAATAACTCCTACTATTTGTCTCTCACTAATAATCAATTTCCATTCATCTATAACTGTTTGAATTGCTGTTTCACACGAATAATTTTTTCTGAAGCCCGACTGATGTTCCGTTATGATATTATTACTTTCTAGGTAGACCTCAATTTGCTTTTTAACTATTATCTCTAGTACTTTTTCATATATTGGTAATATATTAATAGGCCTATAATCACTTGCCCTCTTAGGTTTCTCTACTTTTGGTATTGGAATTATCGTGGATGTTTTCCACTCTTTCAAAAAACAACCCTCACTCAATGACTTATTTATTATATCACAATATTCCTCTCCAATGACACAAGACACCGTTTTTAATATATCGCTAGTTATTCCTTCTTCTGTGCCTTTCTTTTTTGGTAATTCCCTAATAATTATTTTTACTTGTTCTGTCGTAATTGACTCAAATTTTTCTAGCTCTCCCTTCTTTTCAATACAATAAATAGTTCTCTTATTTGTGCTTGTTGTATAATTCTTATCTATAGATTTTATTATGTCTTTAATACTTTGTATATAATATAAGTTAAATTTATCAGCTATATCACACTCTATATTATTGTCTAATATTTCAAAATCTATTTTTCCTACAACTTTTGCGCCTATTGGTCCTCCTCTAATAATTTCTTTTAATGATTTCCACATAGTTGTGGGATTGTTACTATTATGATCAATCATATTTTCATAATATTCTTTTTTCTTTATTCTAATTAAATTAACTACTGCATTTCTTTCTATTTTAAATTGCTTGCCAGTTTTGTTCCGTGCTATCGTATAATGCTTTTCTATAAGCCTCATCTCTTCTAGTCGCTAACTCTTCTATTTCCTTTGAATACCATTTTTTCCCTTCCCATATTTTCGGTATTCTAAAAATTTTCTTAGGTGCTAAGATGTCTAGCGCATCTACAATACTATTAATTAAATTCTTTGCCCTTACATTAATATCTAAATCATATCCTTTTTCTAAATTACTCTCCACTTGCTTAATAAGCTCATCCGCATTATATCTACTATAATCCCTGCCACTGAATTCTTTATATTTATTTACAGTCTTGTTCGTATTTATCACGACTTTTATCCACGCATGATCCGTTATCTTAGGTTCGTACTTGACTTCTACATTTATATCTTTATTCGCAAAAACTAGATCTATAATTGTTTTACTATTTTCGGTAACTCTCGTTGGTTTATCCACATATTGCTTCATACCTAGACTTTGCATAGTCGTTAGTAGTTTATTTGTATAATAAGAGTCTGTCATACAATCTATATTAAAGTCTCCTAATATTATACACTCTTCTTTTATCGTTAATTCTTCTACTATCTCCTCTAAGAATCCTATAAACTCTCCATGTGACGCACTCGGTGAATGATATATTACCATTAACACTCCTTTAAATAATTTCTCTTTCACTTCTATTGCAACGCACCACACAATTCTTTCTAATTTTTTCAATACTACTATATCATACTTGATATCATCTCTTACATACAGAGCAACTCCCCCTGTATTTCTATTTTCCGCGTCGCATCTAACCACACTGTATCCCGGTACACTTATTTCACTGTCTTCAATTTCCGCAATTAGTCTTGACTCCGACAATGCAATAACTGCCGGATTTAATTTCTTCATAATCTGATGGTGTATCTCGTCCTTATGTGCCATTAAACTTTGCGCATTTGTATACAGTATATGTTCCTCTTCCTTCTGTGGTTGCTATTTTGCATCCTCCCAGCCGGCCCTTCTCTTTTCCTCTTGTAGAACTCTTTTGAACGTCGGACATTCCGGGCTCAATGCATCATGGTCATCTTTTATCTTCAAGTTATACGTTTGGTTTTTATACATACAATTTACACATTTCTTCTCATTTGTTGTACACTCATTTGATTTGTGATTACCTGCACATTTATGGCATGCTTCATTTCGCGTACAGTATTTCGCAAAATGGTGATAGCCCCAGCATTTAAAGCATCTCTTAACACTAATATGATTAAATACAGGACATCTTTTCCATCCTATATTTACTTTTCCTTGGCTCAACATTAATTCATGTGTTTTTTCATCTAGTTCAATTATTATGGCGCCTTCTGTTTTACCTCTTCTGTTAGGTTGAGTTTTTAATCTTTTCACTATTCTCATATTATTTTCTTCTTGTGTTCCAAGTTTATTTTGCTTTTTAATTGAATCAATTAATTCTTTATCACTCAAGTTCCATTCTTCTTCGTCAATATAAACAATTTTTACTTTCGGCTTTATCTGTAGTGACTCAGTAACTTTAAATTCATCACCCAGCTTGCTTTGCACTGTAGTTTTCAATTTTGCCATTTCTTCTCCATTCTCACATCCCAAGATGACTGTACCATTGTTTCCTCTCCTTATTTTCGTTACTCCCATTTCCATATTCTTTATATCTACTTTCTTTTTTATTAACATAGCCGTATCAACATTTTCTTGCTGAACCTTAGGTTTAACAATTATAACATTTTCTTTCTTCTTTTCTTTAACTATCTCACTATAACTCTTCTGTGCTCCTCTTGATGAATTACTAGGTCCAGTGGACAGCATCCTTTTTACTTCTTCTAGCTCTTCTTTGATATTCTTTAACTCATGCTGGATAATTTCCTTTATCATCACTTTAATTTCCTTCTTACATATAGTCTCGTCTCTTATTTCTTTTATTGTTCTTATGAGCCAATCAATTTTTAGGTCCATATTTGCCGATCCACTCGTGCTTGTGCTTGGTCTTCCAGATGCTCCTGCCGATCCGAGCCTATCTCTGTTGCTACTTGCCGTTTTCTTTACTTCTCCAATTTCATTCTCTATCCCAAATTTTGCAAAGGGGCCCTGGCACGGTACTAGTTCATTATTTCTATCATAAATTTTGTGTTTACTAACACAGCCTGGATGGTAAAACAGTTTAACGCATGATTTGCATTGTACTACTTCAGTTTTAATAGCCTTCTTGCATGCCGAACATCGATATTCGGTGTCCTCTTCTATCGTCGACATTTGTGTTCCGCCGTTGTCGATTCGCTACACGTCAGCAGATTCCATCCACGTCAGTGCTTGCTTGTCACAACGTCGTTGATACACATGATTATAGAAATATAATTCAGCTATTCACAGATCTGCCTTTCCCGGCTAGATAACGATTCCTGTTGTCACCGGTCTATAGAACTATCACCACACTAATTTTATACTTTTCTACTGCTCTCTTTCTTCTCAAAACACACTATAAAGACGGAGCGATGTTCGACACGTCTACTCCATTCCAGACCCAGAGAGAGAGAGAGAGAGAGAGAGAGAGAGAGGGGAGGAGAGGAGGGGAAGAGGGGAGGAGGGGGGAGAGAGGGGGGAGAGGATGGGGAAGATGAGATGAGGCGAGAGAGCGATCGAGAGAGAGGAGAGAGAGCTAGAGAGGAGAGAGAGAGAGAGAGGAGAGAGATGAGAGAGGAGAGAGAGCTGAATTCTAACGCCTGAATCCCTCCATCTGACGTTCCGATGTGATTATTCTTTTTGTCTAATTTAGCCACGATTATATTCCTATTATTAAAATATAATATATCGTCTTTTATCCTAAATTGCTTTTATATAAAGTTTATATATATTATTATCATATATATATATATATGTATATAAACTTTATATAAAGCAAGCCCTATATATCGATCATATATGGTTGTTCAGTGCCATTTTTCTACCCTGTCACGTAATAAACACAACGTGATTGCGTTGTTGTATACACGTGTGAATATCACACTGTGCGGATGACATGAGTCCGTATAAATAATGTTTTCATTCGTAATGTGATAAATACAATCATACATAAGGACAGTACAATCGTACAGTGAAATCTTTTTTCAATCACTCATATATCTTCTCATGCATGACTACATAGTGCCACCTTCCACGCACACACACGTGTCGCCATCACATCGTAAAAGCAATATGATTGTGATATTGCACGCACGTGTGATAATCACACCGTGAGGGTGACGTGAGCACTCACAATTTGTTATCTGGAATATTAGATGTCTTGACAAAGATCATCATAAAGAGGGTAAGAATTCTTTATCAAATCTTCCAATAGGTATGGTTTTGCAAGTTCCATTCGAGTACATGCATCTTGTATGCTTAGGAGTGATGAAGAAACTTTTATTCGCCTGGGTATTTGGCAAATACTCTCGCTTGTCAAAATTGAGAGGTAGATCTATTTCACTTATGTCTGCGAGACTTAAATATTCTTAAAAAATGTTGTCCTTCAGATTATGCGAGACGTTCAAGACCACTTGATATGTGCTCCAAGTATAAAGCGACGGAATTTCGACAATTTCTTCTTTATACAGGCCCAGCTGTAGCATATGGTATACTTGATGAGCACATATATAAGCATTTTTTATTTTTACATGCAACAATAAGGGTTCTAGTTTCGAATTCTCCCTCAGAACTGCACTTAAAGTTTGCAAACCTTGCGTTGAAAAATTTGTTCAAAGGTGTGAGAATCTTTATGGCCCCAACTTCAACACTTACAATGTTTATGGTCTCCTTCATCTGACCAACGATGTGAGACATCTCGGTAACTTGGATTCTTTTTCTGCTTTTCCCTACGAAAATAATATGTCCATTTTTAGAAAATATTGCAGAAAGCCGAACCAACCTCTTCAGCAATTTTTTTGTAGAATGATGGAGATCGAAGCTCACAGGAGATACGATAATATTGAGATTGACCCCTTTGTTAAAGTTTTTGTATAGTACGTCTGGTGTGTATCGTCCTCAATATCGTAAGATTATGTTCAATAGGTTATTGTTAGGTGTAGATATGCGTGACAATTGTTGCCTCTTAAATGATGGACGGGTTTGCGTCGTCTTTGATATTGTCATGGACAATAATTCGTATCTTTTGGTAGTCAAAAGTTTCTTACACATTCAAGATTTTTATGATATTAGCATTTTCTCCTCTGCTGTTCAAGTATATAAATGTTCCACGTTAAGTAACGAGATTTTCCGTATTCACCTGGATGAAGTTTGCGCAAAATGTTATAGGATGCCTCTTTGGAATTTCACATCAGCGAGTGAGAGCAGTAGCGATTAAGAAAACGAATCAGAAACTCTTCAATACATAGTCGTCGCTATTGTACATAGTGAGAAAATGTAAAGTGTATAAGTCATTAAATTTTTCCTATTTCTACTTTTTCAGCAATTTCAAAACAAAGAAGAAAAATATTATAAATCACTAAACATCCGGAATACATCATGTTTTCACTCTTGTTTTCGCACGTTTTGTGCTTTATTAATATTTTCCTTCCTTTTCTTTTTTTTGTCTTCGTCTCTCTTGCACATTCTTTTGAACAAATAATCAATGCTTTTTTTACATAATATATGATATATCACCTACATGGTGCTGCTGTGTACTATTCTCGTTACCTTTCTATTAGATTTCTACCTTCCATTAAATTTCGTATGTTGCCTACATCATATGCTATCTTCAAATACTTCTCGAGAATCTCTTAGCTCGTTTTGCAGTGTCTTCGGAAAAACTTTTCACCATTATCCTTAGAAATGTTTTGTTTTTAGAAACAGATTACAGTATCATTTGCGGTGAATGAAATAAAAAGTAAAATACAATACAAAGGTAAGAATTATTTGCATAAAATTTCACATTTATAATGTTACTAATAAATATAAGTTATTATATCGTCAATATTGGTATGTGTATATATTGTGACGTGGTGCAGCTTAGCTGCCACGGGTAGCAGCGTCCCTCCCCCGTCACAGGCTGCGGGTTCGCGCCGTACGGGGAAGATAGGCGAGAGGCGAGAGGGAATCTCCAGGGGGAACCGCGACGGACATGGCGAGCGTATTATTAATTTTGCATATTTTCGGTTTCTCTGCGTGGCGACCGCCTCACAATGGAATTAATTGTCTACAATTACTGCGCACAAAAAAATGCACAAAATCTAAATTTATCATGTACTGAATACAAAAACAGAATAATAAATGTACTATTCAATTTTTCTTAGAATATATGTGATCTATATAGTTAAAATTATCTAATTAACCATTTGAACGCTTCAAAGTCTTAGTGCTAAATAGATCGCAATTTCCATCAAATTATAAAGGTTATGGAAAAAGTTAAATTTAACAATGAAATTAATAAGTAAATAAGTTAATGCTATTTATTTTTAATATGTTTTACAAAATTTAATTGCTTTTATAAAAAATAATATAATTGCGACAGTTTATAACATATAGGTATATGTAGACAATAACAAGTACCCATATCGATGATTCAACTGGCGTAGCAGATAGAGTACAAGGTTTGTAATCCTAAGGTCCCGGGTTCAAAACCTACCAGCGGCAAGTAAGAATAAAATAAAATAATATAATTTAAATTTAATTAATTAATAAAAATTTGTCCCAAATTTAGTACGTACTGTTGATAAGAATAATAAAAAGAATGAAATTTTTATTTTATTTTTTTATCTCTAGTTGCATTTTAAAGATATCCGATTTAAGAAATCTTTTAGATATTAGTTTCATGATATCTTTCTGTTCTCAAAAAACGACGCATTGGTTAACATTCTGACATTATATGTTATCTTTTAAAAGTCTTTTTATGTTATCATTTTCAGAAACAGGATATTTTTTAGAGATCTTTTTGACAACATATTGTTCACGTCATTCTATAACGTCAAAATACGGTACATTTCATGACGTCAGGAATTTGTGACATTTGACCGTTATTTTAACGTTATAAGGGCATCATTTCGTGACGTCAAGAATAGTCAGTAAATGACCATTTTGGGACGTCAAAATGACGTGAACTTGCTACCTGGGACCATTCTGGAGGAAAACCATGAGAACTCTGATATTTACAATATTAATAATAATGATTATCCAAACACGTCACATGCATCAACACATATAAACACAAATTTAGACACGAACATTCATCAAACAGAAAATATAAACCTTTCATCCCACGCAATCATTCCGTCATATCAATTACAACCATTCATCACATCAAACATTACATCACTACACAATCCATCCACACAACCGCAGGTAGTAGACGCACTTAGACGATCTCCCGCGTCGAATTGTTTTTCGACTACATCGCATGCAGTTAACGAAAGTAACAGTAGTTATATACCTACGTATATTGAGGTGCAGAATTCGTTTGCTACAACGAATATGCAGATTTTACGTCCTTCTCAAGAACCTGGACCGTCAAACTTACATCAAGTGCAAAATTCGGACAATCAGTATGTTTATATATTATTATCTGTAACATAAATGCTGCTAGTAAAACGAATTATTCTTTAAAGGCTACCCGTAGGAAAAAATTATACAAAAATTACTGCACAAAAAATTGCATATTTTTGTGCATAAATTTTTGCAGTTTTTACAAAGGGCATAGCGGAATAAGCAGGTGAAATCTGCCCCCGCACTAATCGAGCTCAAATTGATATCATTAGTTGGCACCCTTGAGATGTAAAACTTCCCCAAATATTAGTTACAAAATTGCATTTTTGGGGGAGTTATGGAGGGGGAAAGAAAAATAAAGAAAGTGGTTTTTTTCGAAAATGGTTGGACCGATTTTAATGAAAAAATATATGTTGTAAACATCATTTAGACAAGTTTGAGAAAATTTTAAGTAATTTTTGTGGTAAAAAAAACTCGATAAAAAATTTTTTGAATTTTTTATAAATTTTTTGGGGAGTGATAGTTCTGAGATACCACTTTTATATTTTCACAAAAACATCTCTAGATCTTCTTCTTTAACACTTTTTTTTTTTAAATCAATCGGAGTGGTGGAACATGGTTAAAAATAATAATTTACACCGCGCCGTCGTGTCGCGCCGCGCTGGCTGGGCGACCGGGCCGCGCGGCGATTGTTGTCATGTTGAACTTACATACTAGTTGCAGTGTTGCAATATTTAGTTGCCAAGAAAAATTATGATATAATAATATAAAATATAATAACACATAATATTTCCAGGACGTCTGCAATTAGCCTATAAAACTTATCGTTTCGGCAGTTTACCACGAGGAAATCGCCTCTCACATTATCTATCATCGAGGTGCTTTTTTAATGTGAGTTCCCTTGCCTCTCACACTATCTATTACCGAGGTCCTTTTTTAAAGTGAGTCCCCTCGCCTCTCACATTATCTATTATCGGGATGCTTTTTTAAAGTGAGTCCTCTTGCCTCTCACATTATCTATCATCGGGGTGCTTTTTTAAAATGAGTCCCCTCGCCTCTCACATTATTTATCATCGGGTGCTTTTTTAATGTGAGTCCCTTTGCCTCTCACATTATCTTTTTGGCGAATGGACTCACATTAAAAAAGCACCTCGATGATAGATAATGTGAGAGGCGAAAAAACTCACATTAAAAAAGCACCCCGATAATAAATAATGTAAGAGGCGAGGGGACTCATTTTAAAAAAACACGCCGATAATAAATAATGTGAGAGGCAAAAAAACTCACATTAAAAAAGCACACCGATGATAAATAATGTAAGAGGCAAGGGGACTCACATTAAAAAAGCATCCCGAACGTATGGAATTTAAAAATGTACTGCAATCTCTTCGTGATGAACTTCCGAAACGATAAGTTTTATAGCCTAATTGCAGAGACTGAGTCCCAGATGCGCACAGTAATAAACGGACACAGCAGGCTGAGTGAAACGGACACAGACCAAATGTGCACAGACCAAATGCACACGGACCAGATGCACACGGGCCAAATGCGCACGGACCAAATGCGCACAGTTGCAAACCTATGTGGTGCAGAGAATGCTTTACACACACACACACACACACACACACACACACACGCGCGCGCGCGCGCGCGCGCGCGCACTCACACTCACGCACGCACGCACGCACGCACGCACGCACGCACGCACGCACGCACGCACGCACGCACGTACGCGCACACACACACACGCACGCACGCGCACATGTGGGGTGCAAGTGGGGGCTTCGCCCTCCTCCCGCACCCACCCCGTCGATAGAGATGCCCGAAAAGTCGCAACCCATGTAATAAGTTTGTAGGTTACTGTGTCCGTTTGGTCTGTGTGCATTTGGTCCGTGCGCATTTGTTCCGTATGCATCTGGTCCGTGCGCATTTGGTCTGTGCGCATTTGTTCTGTGTGCATTTGGTCTGTGTCCGTTTCACTCAGCCTGCTGTGTCCATTTATTACTGTGCGCATCTAGGACGCTCCTATTGCAGACGTCCTGGAAATATTATATGTGTTATTATATTTTATATTATTTTATTATAATTTTTCTTGGCAACTAAACATTGCAACACTGCAACTAGTATGTAAGTTCAACATGACAACAATCGCCGTGCGCCGCGGCCCGGTCGCCCAGCCAGCGCGGCGCGACACGGCGGCGCGGTGTAAATTATTATTTTTAACCATGTTCCACCACTCCGATTGATTTAAAAAAAAAATGTGTTAAAGAAGAAGATCTAGAGATGTTTTTGTGAAAATATAAAAGTGGTATCTCAGAACTATCACTCCCAAAAAAATTCATAAAAAATTCAAAAAATTTTTTTCGAGTTTTTTTACCACAAAAATTACTTAAAATTTTCTCAAACTTGTCTAAATGATGTTTACAACATATATTTTTTTCATTAAAATCGGTCCAACCATTTTCGAAAAAAACCACTTTCTTTATTTTTCTTTCCCCCTCCATAACTCCCCCAAAAATGCAATTTTGTAACTAATATTTGGGGATGTTTTACATCTCAAGAGTGCCAACTAATGATATCAATTTAAGCTCGATTAGTGCGGGGGCAGATTTCACCTGCTTATTCCGCTATGCCCTTTTTGTACAAAAAGTTTTCAGAACGTAGTATTGGTGGCTTCAATCTCAAAGAAGCTGTGAATCTGCTTAAAGGAAGGACTAAAAGACTCAGTTACGCAGTCATTTACCTGGTTTGGTCGCAATGAGAACCAACGATCTTTATATAATACTCGCCTTTTTATCAAGAGTGTCTCGCGCCAAGTGTACGCCACCGTGCTTCTTTTACGCGAGACGTCGTTTGCGAAAAGACCGTAATTATTGGATCTCAATAACGACTGAATTGATTGATTTCTAAATAGACTTAATGGATAGCTTACATCCGATTTATATAATAAAAGTGTTTTTATTTTTCCGCTGTATGACTTACGAGCGGAGATATCGCGATTAGAATTTTTCGCTCAAGAGTAAATTTGGTTTAAGAAACGTTGTAGTCGTCATTATTATCGTCGTCGTCGCGCCCGGCGCCTAGGACGAATGGTGGGGATTTGTACTGTTGTATCCATAAGGTGCGTTCGGGGAGCTCACTATTAGCGCTACGTAGCACTACCGCTGTTCACGGAGACGCTGGATAGCGCTATCAAAATTATGATGACGTCACTGTCCGTAGCATTTGATGTCATAAACGCGCGCTATCCATGCTACTGCTTCCGAGGGTACGTTCGGGGAGACACTATCAACGCTACAAACGCTAACGCTATCTGAACTATTCGTGGAGCCAATAGCGCGATAGTGATAGCTAGAGATACCATAAGGGTGCAGTCCCATGGAGCGGATTATGCGGAAGCGGAACGAGCGGATCACCAATCACAGGGCCGTTTCGACGGAATCTTTGAAAGAGTTCTATCAGAATGATCCGCTCTTTCCGCTTCCGCATTATCCGCTTCATGGGACCGCACCCTAATGCTAAAACTCCATGTCTGCGGTGAGCTCCGGCAAACGCATGCGGTGACCAATCAGTGACCAGACGCAGGTCGGGTTCCGGCAAGTCACAGCAAGCGCTTGAATTCTGATTGGTCACCGCATGCGTTTGCCGGAGTTCATCGCATACATGGAGTTTTAGTATAACAGAGATTCGCCGATGCGTTAACGATTTCTGATTGGCTCCCGTCGCTTGGGATATAACCGGAAGTATGAGAGAGAAAGATAGATATAACTGACAGAGAAAGCCTAGCCGACCTAACCTGTCACCTGTCAAAAGAAAACAGAGTGTCTACGTGTCTATACCAAATAGAATATAAAATCAGAGAGAAACCTGAGGTTGCACATATTTTTCTACGAGTCTAAATACAATGCTTAAATTATATTTATAATACATAATGTGTATATAAACATAATATGTATTTATATATAATAATATATAATTTCTTAATAATCAATTTATATTACTTACATGGGAAAATTAATGAAATATGCTTAAACCTTTTTTTTAAATATATTGTGTTTTAATATTTATTTTGTTCACAATTATTAAATATCAATAACTACAAATAAAAATATATATATATTGTATTCTTGCATTTACAATCAAAATAAACCGCCATCGAAAACGTCATATCCAATATCCGGTTTTACCCCAAGACGGCACATTGACGAATTTCTGTTATAGCCCTAGTTTACATCGAGCACTTGGTACGCGTATCAAGTAGTGAATTTAAGCTGATCAGACAATGATTAAACACATTCACTAGTTATTTACTATTTGATACGCGTACCAAGTGCTCGATGTAAACTAGGTTATTGTATCTCTAGTGATAGCGAGTTCTATGAACAGCTAATAGCGTAGCAAACGCAGTTGCGCAGTTGTTTAGCTACTGCCAGCAAAATTAACAAAATGTTTATAATTATTTATGTTAACTATGTTACTTATATTTATTATAATTTTTCTCTAAATATATACTCATTTATTTATATTTATTTTATATTAAATATTTTAATAATATTAAAATGATTATTAAACAATTAAATTTTTCAATAGAAATAGAAATTATTAAAGTTCACCAAATAAAAATTATAAAAGTTATTTACGATTTTATTAAATAAATTTTTTAATTTTTAAATAAATTAAATAATAATTAATAAGTCCTATATATTACTCTTTAATTAAAATTATTTTATATGTAATAAAATAAAATAATTTAAACAATTTCTTATAAATTTTTATTTTGTTCCATTTTTCTATATCAATTCAAAATCAAATTAATTTATTTATTTATATTTATTTTACATAATACTATATATATGTTTGAAGCTTTATGCCTAATATTATTTTTTTTGTAAATTTATGTTCTTTTGCACTATTATGTCGTATACTGTCGCTCTTGAATTGCATTAATTATTTAAACTAAAATTTTAAAATAATATATGATTACTTAATAATCAATTTAATTGATAATAATGATACTTACGTCGTTTACATATTTGCAATTGGTACAGAAAAGGATTGCATTTCAAGACAAACAGTACATGCAGTCTAATGAATCAAGATAATATATTATTATATACATATATTTTGATGAAAAATAATATTAAACTCAAAGATCCAGTCTTGATCATCTTGCAGATAGAAATATATTAATGAAATATTTCACAGAAACTTTTTTATTTGATCCCTTTTTATTATTTATTAAGATTTATTAAAATGCATTAAAATTCATTAAAATTCCCTTAAGAAAAAGTATTGATTAGTCTATCAGTTATTGATGATATTTAATCAGTAACTTGTGATGTCTTTCCAATAACTGATGATGTTTTAAATTACTGATTAAATATATCATTAGTAACTGATAGACTATTAGTACTTTTTCTTAAGAGTTTATTAAAAGTTAATATTTAACGTTTATTAAAATTTACAAAATTTATTCATTTATGACAATGTAATAAAATAAATTTTATGAATTTTAAGAAATTTTAATAAATTTGAATGAGTATATATTAAAGAATTTTAACATATTTTAATAAATTTAATAAATTTCAATGAAACAGATCTCTCTCTCTTTCTCTCTCTCTCTCTCTCTCTCTCTCTCTCTCTCTCTCTCTCTCTCTCTCTCTCTCTCTCTCTCTCTCTCTCTCTCTCTCTCTCTCTCTCTCTCTCTCTCTCTCTCTCTCTCTCTCTCAATAAAGAGAGATTTTTAATTAAATATTTTTATTAGGACATATAAACAATTTCTTATTTTCTACTTTCAAGATCACGCATAAATTTTCTCTAACCTTAAAAGAGAGATAGCACGTGATTTAAACAGACAATGGTGGGGATTGAGTCAAACG
>NW_023415634.1:0-27480 GCF_013373865.1 Monomorium pharaonis | reverse complement strand
AAAATTAAAATTAAAATTAAATTAAATTAAATTAAATTAAATTAAATAATTAAATTAAATTAAATTAAATTAAATTAAATTAATAAATTAAATTAAATTAAATTAAAATTACATAAAATAAAATAAAATAAATAAAATAAAATAAATTAATTTAAATTTAATTAATTAATAAAAATTTGTCCTAAATTTAGTATGTACTGTTGATAATAATAATAAGAAAAAAATTTTTATTTTATTATAATAACTAAACAATTTTAGTTTGGCTCAAGCTAAATTTTTATATTGGCCCAAGTTTAAAAACCAATGTAGGCCCTAGATTAAAAAGCGGGACAAATCGATATTGGACCAGGTAGGCGTCCTAACTTGGGCCTCAATAAAAGTAAGGAAACCTAACTTGGCCCTGATTACAACCTAGGTAGAATTTCCACACGGGTTGTAGCATTATTATTAAATTGACGATTAATTTAATTTGTGATATTATTTTTTGCTTTAGTTTTTAATTGCGTTTCAAAATTGTACGCAAGTTTGTAAAAACTGAAAATGTATTTGAGATTTAAAATAATATTAGACACCAAGATTCAACCTTGACCGTAGTTTGGTAATTCTTTACTTATTTAATTTAATCTTAAGAAGTGATTGACCGTTAATTGAAATTTCTATCGTATTTAAAATACTTATTTTACATTAAAGATAACGACCATGATCGATCGATGTTGTAAAATATTGATTGTCAGAACGATTAATAATCTTTGGACACGCGATGTTCACGCGTTGGATCACTTTTTTGGAGTTTGCTCTTGTAACGCATCGTGATTCTTTCGTTAAAGTTGTTGAATGTTATCTCCATTATCGATCGATGAACGGAGATCAAAGTCTCAATATATATAACTAGGAAAGTAATCGAGTCGGTTTTCTGGAGATTACATCTTCATGGCGCGCGCAAGGAATGCCTATCTTTGATGACGCCATTCTTAAACGCACATATATAGATTAACGTCGCGTGCATCTGTTTTTCGCTATCTCTGCAATAATGAATTTTTGTATTACGCAACTTGTTGTGGGACGACTTCTTACTTCATTCTTCTCTCTCCTAGAATTGAAAATCGTGGATTCCGCAGCAATGATAAGCATTTGCGTTGCAAATAATGATTTTAAAAATTTACAACATAAAATATAAATTATGTTTTTCTAAATAGTTGATAAAATTATATCTGAAAGTACGTACATAACATCCAATTTATTGCTCAATTGAAGAGGCCTGTAGAAATCAAGTTTATTTTTTAGAAACCTAGTTTATTTATGGCGTCAAATCATTTTTTATCAGTAACATTATATCATAAAGACTTTGTTACGAACAGAAAACGAGAAATATAAATGTAATAAATGTAAAATTTCCGCAAGAATAAGTTCAAAAGTTTTTAAATTTTTAAGTGGATTTTTAAAATAATATTCAAAATTTAAAACTTTGTTTTTATACTTATTATATTTCTGGAGAAAAATTACATATTTGTACAATGTCTTTGAAGATATAAGTTTTTCTTTTCTTGAAAATTTTACTTTTTGGATTTGTTTGATTTTCATGTATTCTAACATTATTATATATAAGCCCACTTCGTTTCTTCAGATATTGTTGCTGCATCTACCTGCGAAAATTTACAAAACATTTTTTACCATTAAAATCCACAGAATAAATTATCTTATTTTAAGTAATATTCAGTTTATAATAAATTTATCTATTTATAATATTAAACTAGATTTTTAAAATCTTTAATAATAACAGTACGTTTTTTTCAATAACTTACATGAAAAATGTAAAAACGAAAGTCTTTTTCTTAATGTTTAAAAAATAGTCGTAAAAGAAGTTGTTTGTTAGGATCCTTAAAAATTATATAGTTGTCTGTAGAGGGACCACAAACTTAAGTCAAAGGTACAAACAATTGATGATACGTACATTTTATGATCGATCACGTTTTCTGTATTACAGTACGGCCGACAAAACATAGAGAATGTAAGGAAGAAAAACGGTACTCGGAATGAAGATATGGATGAAGATCTTACTACAGAAGAATGTGAGTCATCAATGATTACGGAAAAAGATTCAACAACAGTGTTGCATAAAATGCAAAACGGGAATGTGAGCAATTCGGTGATAGCCAGGTCAAAAGACTTAATCTTAGTCCCCGAGCCAGAAATGCACAGTCACAATCACGAGAATAACGATGACGAATTAAATCTTAAAAATGATAAAAAACCGTCAATGATTGTTATCAAAGAGGTAAATTTATAAGAAAATAAATATATATGTAGAATAGATTATATTTTTGTCGAGTTTTATAAAAAATTAGCCACATTTTTCTTATGTCTGAATATTTTAGGATAGTCTTAATTCGAAAACTTCTCTTGAAACGCTAAAAACCGGATTTGCACCGGCGAGTTTGGATTACATCAGAGCGGGCTTTGAAGCCATTATAGAAGATGAAGTGACTTCACGTTTTGAAGCTGAAGAACTTAAGGTAATATTTTATCGACTGTAAAAATTGTATTAATATTTGTGTCATTGACACATTTGAATAATTTATCAATGTATCCAATAGAACTGGAATCTATTAACTCGAACGAATAGACACTACGAATTTATCTCCTGGAAGTTAACTTTTATATGGATGTTTGGATTTGTCATGCGCTACTGTTTTTTGCTACCACTAAGGATATTTATCTGCTTCATAGGGGTAAGTTTCATATTTATATTCCATATATTATATCTAATGTGCAGGGTGGATCATTTAAATGATCATCAGACGAAAGGTATGGTCTGTGAAGGAAAACAAATAATGAGAACAAATCAATTAAAAAAATTTGTTTAATGCTATATTAAGGTTCTTGTCATTTTTAAAAATAAAATGTGATTTTTTGATATAATATGATACTTCTAATTATTTTGCATATGAAAGCAATAAAATTCTGAAATAATCAGTAGTTTAAGTGATATGTTGTATTTTATTCTAGCCCATAAATACCTCGAAAATTATTCATTTTTTGGCTATATCTTAATATCTTAAGATCTTACATGCAAAATGATAAAAGGAAATATTATATAAAAATAATATAAGTCCATAAAAAATTAGCTACGATCATCATGTAACATTAAAAAATTGATTTTTTAAAAATAAATTTTATCACTACGTTATTTGTCTCTATTCACATAGATCATTCTTTTTGAAACATTTTTGCTTTGACACGAAGTTTCAGAGATAATAGTTTGTAACTCTTTAAATGGTTTACCCTGTATATATCATAATAGAGATGAAGATGTAATAAATGATTAAAATTGCGACAACCAATTTTCCTGTATGAATTCTATTTATTTGACGACATAAAATCAGTTTTTTTTAATAATCAAATTTAGATAGTGTATATTAATCTTGTAAAAAAAATATAATTTTTAATATTTTCGCATTTTTAAACATTTTAAATTTGTGGCACTGTATACTCAATACTGAATATATAAATTTGAAATTGTGTACGTATTAATATCAAAGCTTCTTAGGTACAGTATCTCGTAGTTGTAACATTTTTTATCGGCTTTCTACCCAATGGCCGCATAAAACGTTGGGCGAACAACCAAGCCTCCCTTATTGCGTTCAGAATAATGTCTTGTTCTCTCTCGAGTGTGATCACGGTCCACAATCCCGAGTACAAACCAAAGAACGCAGGGATGTGCGTGTCGAATCATACGTCCACCATCGACGTCTGCATTTTATCCACGCAAACGACATTTTCTTTGGTAATATGTCGTGGATGAGGCAATATATTTACGAGTTAAAAGATTTTAAGTTTTGCATCATCATTGTTTCGTCATAGCGAAAATGTCTTTTATTTGTTGAGAGCTTTGTACTATCTGTATTTCACTACTTTATTTTCGAGAATGGTAGAGGAACAAAGTCATGATATTTATAACATATGTGAATATATATAATCTATATCATATAATCCGTATTACTCAAACTGTATAAAACAGACAGTATACGATTTTTTATTCATAATAACATTGGATACAAAGATATAACAATTTTCTCATGTAACAAATAAAATAATACGATTTTGGTCGGTCTACTTTCATATATGTTCGAAGAAGTGTGTTACTAATGTTATACAGAAATTGTTGCGCATTAGTAGTAGTGTTACAGGTAACGTCTCCTGTAACTTTGGTTTACAGGTAGTATCTACTCAGCAACGATAGAGAGGGAATCCCACGTTTCTCAGGTGCAAAGCTTGTGGTTTACAGGTGATGTGGCTGACAGTGTGTACTGCAGTAGTGGGCTACGTTCCCGAGGGTAGTTTCAAGCGATGGCTCAACTACAGAGTCTCCATAATGTGCTTTGCTGTCTTATCCAGTGCTCTGTCTTCAGTCATCACGTACAACAATCCAGAGAATCGACCTGTTAGAGGCATATGTGTAGCTAATCACACATCTCCTATTGACGTTCTCGTACTAATGTGTGATAATTGTTATTCATTGGTATGTTTTGGCTTATGGAAATTGACATTTTTTTATATTGCTGCTTTTGTGCGCAAACACGTTTTTTGCCTTGCCTACTCATCATATTTTTCCAAACAGCTTTAAAACGATTATCATTCAGCAAACTGCATGAACATGCTTGCATTTTATTAATTTTGTTGCCTGCATTTTATTAATTTCAATAAGTTTGTTTTCATAATTGCTTTATTAAAGTATTCTAAAAATCGTACTCTTAATCACAAGTTTGTAAGCATTTAATATATGGCTAATATTGACTTCGTAAAAATTACATTCTAAAAAAATTCTAATAATAATTTCTAATAATAACGTACAAAATTAGATATATGAAAACTAAATTTCAAATCTATATAAAAATAATAAATTCTATATTTAAATAAAATGTTTGATATTAATTAAGAACATATTTTTTTATATTTTTATATGATTATAATTAATGATAATACGTCGAAGCAAAATTGGCCATTTTTAATCACTTTCAGCATCTGTAATTCGAAGGAAGTGTACGATTTTTGGAAAGTAATATATGTAATTTTTAATGCATGTTGTTTAATTTACATTTTTTATTATAGATAGGTCAGAGGCATGGTGGTTTCTTAGGAATTTTACAAAGAGCTCTTGCCCGTGCCTCTCCACATATATGGTTTGAACGCTCTGAGGTTAAAGACAGAGAAGCAGTTGCGAAAAGGTGCGATTATTTTAATGCAAATACGTTTTCCTATCATTGTCTTATCCTCTTTTATTTCATATTCTACAGAATATAATATTACAGAATATATTATATTCTACAAAATATAATTGTAATGCATATTATATTACGTGCAGGTTAAAGAAACATGTATCAGATCCCACAAACCCACCGATACTTATATTTCCGGAGGGTACGTGTATCAACAATACATCAGTTATGCAATTCAAAAAAGGCAGTTTTGAAGTGGGCAGCGTTATTTATCCTGTGGCTATAAAAGTAATTTTTATTCATATTTCTGGTGTATAACATGTATTTTCTTTGTTATACTTTTTAAACAAATATTTCTTGTACTTTTTAAAAATATATAGTACGATCCAAGATTTGGAGACGCATTTTGGAACAGTAGTCGATATTCAATGTTACAATATTTATATATGATGATGTCCAGCTGGGCTATAGTCTGCGATGTATGGTATCTCCCTCCAATGTACAGGAAGGAAGGAGAGAGTGCCATTGATTTTGCGAATAGAGTGAAATCTGTGATAGCGCGGCAAGGTGGTCTTGTCGATCTACAATGGTATGTTCGGAATTGGTTTAAAGCTTCATAGAAAATGAAAATTTTATACTAAAGTAAAAATTACATATTTATTTCGTTAGGGACGGCCAACTGAAGAGGATGAAACCGAAAAAGGAATGGAGGGAAAAGCAGCAAGAAGAATTCAGTAAACGATTAAAAGTCGAATAAATAGTAATATCATTTCTAGTCATAGCTTCATAATACGCATATTGCGTGATATTTGCTTAAACAAAATCATTTTATTCAATTGGCTCCTTCTGTTACATATTATTTCCGCATACGTCATAATAATGAGGAAAATCTAGGTGTCCCATTAGTCTGCTTTAAATTTTAGATATAAATATTTCCGCAAATATGACAGTTTGCACTTTTTTGACAAATTTCTAGATAAAAACCATTGACATTCTGACATTATGCAAAGTAATGTAATATTATACATTTGCACCATTATAAATGTAATTTTTTAATTTTGTGCTGAGTAACTACTGCAGCTTATACCTTGAAAGATTCGAATTTTCATTTAAAGTGCAAATGTAATATTTGCTAATTTTTAATAGTAAGGTTCGATAATTACGGCATTACGAATTTATTATTTATATGTGAAATGTATAATTATATTAAAACGTGTGATATTTTTTGCATGTGAGTGTATGTAGCATAAAAAAAATTTCCGATTATTCGTACGTACTAAATTATTGGACGTAGTTAGATAGTTTAGATAACATACATTAATTTTCTCTTATATATGAGAAGAAAAAATGTTATAGTTTTTGCTATAGTTAAAAAAGAAACGAAATATTTATTCATTTTTCTGTCTAAAGATTTAGGTGAAACAATTTATCACTTCAGGTTACCTAGAAATATTACCAGGTTTTCTAGAAATACTGTGTACACGATTGCATTATGTTATTTTTCTATTAAAACTGAATAGCATCTCAATATACATACATATATATATATATATATATATATATAAAATATATATATTTTCTACTTTTATATTTTACATACATAGAATGTGAACTTTTTTAGCGTTCTATATTGCAATGCATGTCAATATAATATATGGTTATGAATTTAATGTATAAGTGAAAACACACGCGTGTGCATATTAATGTATCTATATAGATGCAATTCAAAAGACTAGGTTCAAAGGAACAAAAGAGAGGAAAAGTTATAAAAATATGGAAAGACGTATTTTCTCACACTTCCAACCAAAGTTAAATAGCAGTTTTTAACTAAATGCTATTTTACTATTGATGGCATTATATAATAACTATTAGTAAGTTAAAAGTAATAGATGTTATTTATTTATTTATTTATTTAAATGAAGATGACATCTATTATAAATTTACACTATTTGTTATATTTTATATTTTGGCCTAATTCCTATTATAATTAAACGAATTGTAGTCGATACATTTTTTATGAAAGAGAAAAATTTGATTAACTGTTTCCAGTATTAAAAGAATTATTAAATTTATTTTAAACTTATTTTCTGAGAACTTTTAAAAAAGATTAATATTAATTAAATGCAATAATTGATGTTAATAAGACGATACATTTATTACACGAAGAAAATCGTAAATCGATATATTTTCTGAGTTCATCTTTATCGTAACATCATATAATGTTATAAAACTAGTTATAAAACATGCACGAATCCATTTGTTTCGTCAAATTAGATTTCTAAATGTCATCACGTACTATTTGTAACATCACTGTAAAATTTTCTTTATAAGAAATGGTATAAAATATATTTTTATAGCAAATAATTAGTCAATAGCACATAAAATGTAACTATATTGCTTATATTAAAAAGTAAGGATTTCTGGGATTATGTAAAATTTTGTTTTTTTATAAATAAAATTGATTTGTTATATAGCATGTATATATATTTGTTATCGGTTAGTTGTATGAAAGAAATGTATAGTATGTATGGATTTAATATTTTGAATGGCACTTGTTTATAATTAATGTCTGTCGATGTAAATGTAGTTAAATAAAGTTAATTAAAATTAATTAAAATATGTTAAATAAAAATTGATTTGTATGAAAATATGTTAAAATATATAATAAAAAAAGAAAAGATTACTTCAATTTATAGATGGCATATCAATTTTAGTATAATGGCATATCAAAAGTAAATAGAGACATAGGTATGACAGACACATTTCTTTCTCTATCTCTCACGCACACCCCCCCCCCCCACACACACACATAGAATTTGGATGAAAAATAGCGGACCCTTGCCGTATAGCGACTCTGATTCTAATTAGAGGGTCTGTATAAGTAAAGAGTAATTAGGAAAACAAATGGCATTAAAGTTATTTTTAATTTTTAGACTTTCAGTATATTGTCAGTTTGTTTTCTATTACATAACAAAATTGGTATCAAAGCTAAGAACTGTATTCATAAATGTTCTGTTCAAATATATGGCCATATATATAAATATATATATATATATTTGCTTCTTTCAGAGCTGTGCACTCCGCAAACAAGTAAACAAGTTGAACTAACGTAAGAACAACTTTGAATACAGATCTTTGTTACATTATTTAGCAAAAGTAACAAATAACCTTTCAAGCTCTCTATTTTTTAGCATATATTTTTTTAATCTTCGTATGCAATCAAATATAAATATATTACACAATACTATACTTTTTTCAGCGATATATATAATGCTCTAACGCTTTTAATAAATAAAGCACTAATCTCTTTGGTATGAGACTCAAGTGATGAAAAGGATAATAAATAACTTGTAACGTTATGAGCGACTATTTCTGAATAATAAATTTTTAGAACGTGTTGTAACTAAAAAACAATGCAAAATCGGCATTCTGACGGGTTACAAAGTCCTATAATTATAAGATTATAGATTATAGCTCCTTATGTAATCGACTTAAAACTTTCTGATTTTATGCTTAAATGGGAAGCAGCTTGTCATGGTATTGTATGACTGTATTGTGACTACATAATCAACAAGTACATTATTCATTTGAATGAAACAATTATGCAAAAGCATATGCATTATGATTTGCTGCATACTTATTCTTATTGAATATATTTGTAAACAATCTCTCAATATTTTGTGTGTATTTTTTAGAAATGTTAACATATAAGACTACAGTCTCGTTGTTAACAAATATGAAAAATGACTTATATAAACATTAATACATATAAATGGTTTTACCACTAAATCACAATGGCTCTTGGTAATATTTAAATAACTACATGTCGCGATTGAATTATAACTCCTCTCATTTATGTTATGAAAATCAAAATTTGTGAAATAAATTAGAATATCGTAACAAAAAATAGATTGCAAAACATTAATTGTTCTCATTACATTTAATGCATATTATATTATTAATAGCAAATATCCATTCAAAAATTGTTAGTATAAAATGTAAAAAATTTCCAAAATTTTTATTACAATTAAAGCTATATGTGTGTATACGTTTCATATCAAAATTTATAAAAAAATATATATTTTTCATGAATATATATGTCCAAAGTTATATTGAAATAAAGTCTTTTATCGAAAAAATGGACGTTATTACAGTATGCTATGTATTGTAATGGATATTACAGCAAGCATGTGAATTGCAATGAAGCAATATTGAAAATATTAAATAAAAATGTGCTTATTTAGAATGAACGATTGTTAAAAGCAAATTTCACAATTTTTCGTTCTTATATAAGCACCATTCTCTTTTTTAAAAATAATTTTACAAAAATCTTAAATCTTTTTGTGTGAATATATAAGAAAAATATATAATGCATTGCTATACTATCAGATTATGACGTCATTATAGTTTTTGTCACATATCTGCATAAATTATAAAATATTGTTTTTAAATCCATATTAATTTTTAGATTTCTTTGTCAATGACATTGCTCATTCATTATAGATAAAACAATACCTTTTGTTATACAGAATACATTTGTTAAGAACTTTGTTTCATAATAGCTTATTTGCTAAATCGCGAAAGAAAGGCACAAAGAAATATATTAAAATGCTAACTCTAATTAATGGTAACTTTTCTAAAGATCGATGATACAAAAATCAATAAAGGATGCTTCTATAAATGTGGAAGGATGCTTATTTTGTTCATAACACTCGATAAGGTGGACAATGTGAGGCGTCTGCGGAGTTTTACATTACATTATGCAATTGATGAATCTTCGACAAGTGAGTTTTCGACATCATTCGAAGCAAGCGTGTTCTTGTTCAAATTGTGAGTCTGTCTTTTTGGTTTCGGTGGAGGTGTTGGCGGTTTGGAGTTACTGTCCAGATCATCATCGGTAGGCGTTGGCAACTTGTTTTTCCATTGTCCCGAGGACTTGTTTAAATTATTCAAGGTTGAACATCGATTGGCGGACAGCTCGTCTGGGAGATTGCAATAATCAGCTTCGCGCATTTTAATTGGTAGAGGCGGTGGTGGGTCGTCTTCGGATGCTGTACTGTCAGTTGTGCCGATACTATCTCTATTTCCCTTCCCTAAACCGCTTGATTCTAATCCATTGTTGGTGTTTCTTAGATAGTGAGATTGACCGGACCAACGATTACTCATTCTTCTTTCTTTCTCCGCTTCCGATCTCAAAGGACGTTTTGGTGTGAGCTGTGTGCAAAGAAGCATGTTCTAATTATGTTCATTAAAAAATCTCTCTCGCGAGCAACAAAATAATTTTCATAAAATCTTTACCTCTTGTCGAAGCTCGAATATATGTGTCGAGTGTAAATTAGATATTAACGACGTAACAGATGATGCTGTTTGCTGAATAGAGCTATGTGATATTTCGGTCGTGGTATACCACTGACTGGTTGGCTGATCAGTTTTTGTCACTGTGGCAGAGTCACTCTTTCGCGAACTTCTACGCTTTGAATCTTTTTTCTTGTATGTTCCTGGACTTGGATTTCCTAATGCTTTTTGTAAGGATGCTGTTGATAAGATGTGCGAACGCATCGAGTTGCTCCTATGGATAAAAAATCCATGATTAAAAGTGTTATTGATTTTAAAAAATTTGTAGCTGGACAGATAAAAAATAAAGATCAACTACTAGCGACTGTATGATGTGTAATTCATGATTGATTAAATAAGCAATTATAAATTTCACAATAGAATAATTATCAAAATAAAATTTTCAAATTGTATGTGTACACTCATATTTCACTTATTAAGGATCAGCATGGCAATAGAAATTATATAAGAATATTATAATCTGGTAATAAGAGAAATATCCAATATTAATCTAGTAATAAGTACGATGTCATTCAAAAACTTTGCAACAATCTCGTAACACAGGTGTATATTTTTAATTACCTATCGTAGTTTTATTGTAGACTTAGGAAGTTTAGTAGAGATTGCCAGTTGAAGGAGATATATATTCCATGGATTTATGACAATATTGTGAAAAATGCAAAACAAAACCATGCAGATAAAAAGCAAAAACGGATGGAAGATATAAAAGTGTTAATTATAATCATAAACAAAACCAATTGTACACTTTGTATACACATTTAGAATATATATATATATATATATATATATATATATATATATATATATGTGTGTGTGTGTGTGTGTGTGTGTGTGTGTGGTGTGTGTAAATTTACTTACAGTCATATTATATGTAAAGAAATATAGCTATGTAGCGCTCAAAACGATTTTTATTGCCTTACATGCTTTCAATGTCTGTATTTTAAATTTGTTAGTTTAAAAAAATTGTTTTTGTAGATTTTTTAATGCCATTTATTTAATACTTTTATAACTTTATTATTTTATGAATATTAAAACATATGTATACATAAAATAACAAATTAGATTAGTGCAAATTAGTGCAATATATCATAAGATATATATTAATTTGTTTTCTGTATTGCATATAAATTAACAAAAATAAAACAAGCAGAATATTAAGCATTGTGCATGATGCTTTCATTAAAAATGTAAAATGTAAAAGAAACATATATGTGGGAATACTAAGTGCGAAGAAAGGATAATAAGGTATTATGCGAGAGTTTATCAGGTCCAACAGCAATATTCCTGAAATCATATTGTATTCTTTTCTATCATGTATTCTAAACGGCATTTTATATTATTCATCTTCTATATAAATTTAAAACATAATTTTTATAACAAAAATAAATACTAAATAAATCCGTGCATTTAATTGATTATTAATTAATAATTAAATATATATTTTTTACAAAATTCAAATAAATACATAAATATTTTGTTGCTTTGAATGATCGGGATTAATTATACTACATCTAATTCTATCTACGAAAATGGTCTGACTTTTAGTTAGTGTTGAAGTTAAATTAAACACTGGTATGATGATGTTACCTTGACAAATTGACGCTTTGAGCATTACTTGGAGATGTGTTGTTGTTAAAATTGAACGATGTAAGCGACTTGAACGTTGCAACTTGGGATCTTGTAAGTGAGGATACCCTGTAGCGAGTTGCACAGCTGAATGGGGTAGTTACAAGTAGCTATAAAACTATTTTACTATTTTATACTGCTTTATCCAGAGATCACAATGTTTGATCCTGAACGTTCTGTATAAGGTAAGCACCCATTCATCATTGATTTTACTTTATAATACCACTTAAGAATATGTCTTCCAGAATAACCAAATATTTTGATATTTGATGTAAGATAATGTTAACAACAATCGGGTTTAATATTGATTTTTTAGGGTAGTTAAAAATACCTTTTTAAATTATCACCTTATTTCAATAATAATGAACGTGATATAGCAATAACATGCTATGCAATAGTTATATCTGTGTTAGTTATGATAAATAAATTTATTAATAAAATAGTAAGCATGCTTTGGAAGTATGTACAGAAAAGCTTACTCTGAATTATTCATATTTGACTCGGACAAACAGTGATTATCTCCTCTCAAGGTCGAGGTCGGTGGTCTTCGCATTGTTACGGTTTGCGTTAGGCTTTCAATTTGTAAATCGCAGGTCTGTGTTAGAATAAATTATAGATTTAGAAATCTAATGCATTGACTCTTGATATTAAAGTTAGAAATCTTTTAATATCAATGTATTAACTTGATATTTCAACAAATATTATCTTACCCTTTTTCCATATTTAGCTTCTACTTGATTACGCATCGACATGAAACATTGTTCTAAACGTTGATGAAATGGCGCCAACTCGGTGGGTGCTCGTGCTTTGTGTAATTGCAGACCTACACTGAGTAGAGGGATTTGTTCTGCAATAAGCCCCTCTAATTTAAGAAGATCTGAACTCTCTTCCGGATGACTATTTTGTACTCTGCATTAAGAAAAGCCTTTTCATAGTTATCAATACCACCCATCACAGCTGGATCTAATATGCCATTCAGTTTCATGCTCAAAGGATTCAAAGGAAGACTGGGATCACTCCTGTATAACAAAATAGTAGTTACATAAAAGTTTATGTAAATAATGATGAACATATAATAAAGAAATGAATTGAAAATACATCTCATGACAACAGCTAATCTACATTTTATAAAAATGGTGAAATCTAAAATCAAAGTGATTAACTTTAAAGTTGTTTTCTTTGTTTTTATAAAATGTGGATTAACCCATTGTTGTCTTTAATTTTATTTTAATATTATTATATTTATTATAAATTATAAAAAGATATGGAATAATATATGTATAGAATAAATTCTGGATAGAAATGGTCAACTTACAGATAGCAGATTTTAGATTTAATATCAAAATGCAACCCAAATAAGCTTTTGAGTTTTTAAGAAATTAATTAAAAAGTTGAAAATTTTAAATTATAAAATAAGATTGTCATAAGATAAGATTATAACTCATTTCAAAAGTGATAAAATTAACATATGCATAGAAAAATAATATACAAACTTGTTAGCAATAATAAGATCTCTCAATGCTGTATTTGTAGCTTCCATAGTTTCGATCGCATTTCTTAAAGGACTGACTAAATATGTTTCGCTAGATGTCACAGGAAACCATCGAAGAATTCCTGGCAATGGATAGCTTGTAACAAGGACCGTTCTCTCCAACCACAACGAAGCAAATTCATTGCTATTGTTAGTAGTGATATTTACTTCTTTTTCCTTATCGTTGTTTGCCACAATAATTTCTTTTTTCGGAGCGGGTCTTGAAAATCTGAAGCGCTGCACATCATTTACACGATGATATCTAGAACGTAAAAGTACAATAATGACCACAGAAATATAATATAATAAAAAATACAAATAAAATTTTATATCAACTATATTTAATATTAAATACGTACCTTAAGACTGCTTCCGCAGTAACTGGTTTACCACTTAAACGATGCCTTTTCTCATCCATAAGTGGCTCTACCTTATTGATTTGTACATACTGATGATATGATTCCAGCATTTCAGTGGTGGGCGGAGACAACTTATTCATTTGCTCTGCATTTGGTAATTGATTCAGCGTTCTTGTACAAAAGTCGCTCAGTCGCTCATATTCTTTTCCTCGATAAATAAACACCTATATCGCAAATATATATTGTTAAACATAAATAATAGAAACAAATATCAAATCCAAGATGTTAAACAAACAGTAAAAATACCTTGTTTTGAAGAAAAGCGGGGTGTCCTTTGCCATAATATGCAACTCTAAAATATTCTGGTTCAGGTCTTAATTGTTTCACTATGCAATCATAAAATTTCGCCATGCGTCTTAATAGTACGGACAATTGCAAGTAATCGAATGTTTCTTCTTCATATTGCGAAACTAATTCCTTACAAACGGCAAGAGCGCATTCCCACATTCTTCCTTTGTCAAAATAATCGATAATGTCGTTATACAATGCTTCTTTCAATTCACGATGTGTTTGACATAACGGATATCTAAAAAAAATATGCAAATAATTTTCTCTCAACAGGTTTACCATAAACTATCTATTAAATTCTAATTAATAATATTACCTGTGGGATATTAATAAAGGTGACAAAGGCTGATCACTCCATGCTAACAATTGGCTGTGAAGCTTTAAAGAATAAGCTGCTTCTGTATAATTATCGCATTCTAGATGTAATTCACACAGCTTATTCACATATCTGTGTAAAAATCGAAATTATTTAATATATTTTAATACATACTTATTATTTATATTAAATCTTTATTTATAAATATTTCAAATACTAAAAAAATGTTTCATGCGTTAATTTAATTAGATTTAAAAGATACATAATTAAAACTTTAAATTATAAAAATAAATTAATTTTTTGTGATTACCTAATATACATTTCCTTTCTATTAATCTCAGAATAGAATTCCAATAAGTTTACAGTACAGAGCATACGATGTTCTTGGGATTCTGCATGAATAATATCGCGATATTGTAATAAGCGTTCCATGAGACGAGCTATAGTATCTACAAAACGTAAGCCCTGCTCTCGCATTGTAGAATGTTTTTCGCATAAAGAACCCATAACATCAAACCAAAGTGTACGAAATTGTTCATCGCCTCTGCCTCCTTCGACCTAAAAACAAAATTCTGATAAAGTAACTTTTCACTAATTAACAAAGTAAACAATAGATAATTATGTATACATAAATAAGTATATTGTTCTTAAACAAAGTAAATTTTAATTAAAAAAACCCTGTCACAGTTTTAAAATTATATATACAAAATACTATACCAAAATATCCAATTTTGCAATCATTTCGTTTTCATATTCTGTAAAATTAGCTTTTATATGAGCGGGATCGCGCTTAGTATCTCCATATCCTTCTACTATACGTGAACTGTAGTATTCGCATTGCATCATATCGAAAAAGATAGGTATAGTAGCTTTTCTTAATTCAGTATCAGGTATTAATGCCATTTCAAGGATAGCACCAACTAAAGCAGGCACAAACAGTATTTTGTGTTGGCCTAAATTGAACCACATAGATCTAATTTCGAATACGGTTGCTCTATAATGTAACAAATAAATAATATTGAGATTATTTTATTTATAATATTTAATAATTGGAACTATACATATAGAATGTGTCAACTAAGAATTATTTGTCTCAGTGCTAAAATTTTCTCAATGCTGTATTCTTTCTATTTGTAAATCTTTTACTGTTAGATAATCTCGAAATGTTCTGTGTAATTATTATATTACATAAGAGACGTACCTGCGCATATCTTTATAACGTTTAATAATACGATTTCGTTTAGCTGATGTAAATGTTTCTAATTGTAGAGCAGGTTGAGTTAAGAATGCAATAGCGCAATGAAAGAAATTTGACCAGGCTTGATGTTCAAATTCAGTGAAAAAATAATCTCTAATTGTGCCCGAGAAATACCGCAAGGAATTCAAAACAATATTATTTTGTAGCATGATCATTTCACACCAGTCCGCCGGAAATACGCTTCTTGAAACCAGATCTTTAAAGACTAATAATATCTCCATAAGAAAGTCAAGTAGATCAATTTTTGTTCCAAAATGATTAATGTACACTTCATAATGATGTTGTGTCATTTGTCTAAAAAAAATCAAAAGGGAAATAACAAGATCAGTCCTTGCTCTTCTTGCAATATTTAACTCTTTTTTTAGTTTTGGACTCTTAAGAATACCTGAATATCGCCAACATTACTGAAACTAAGTTTCCAACTAAAGGATTTTCTCTGTCCATTGATATAACTGTCTGTATAATGGTGCGTAAGGCTGTCAACATTATCTCCTTAACGTCTGAAACTGTGCTACCTACGTCTTTTCTAAAAGTTAGTTCCAGGATGTCAGATAATATTTTGACACATAATTCCACCTAGAGATATAAAAAGCAGAGATAAAAAGCAGATCGCTTTATAAATTATATCTACACCTATAAAGTATAAAAAGAATTATTACGAAAATGCATAAATCTATATCGAAATTAGTGTGCGATATAACACTCTACAATCTACATCCATACAAAAAATAACTCACGTAACGCGTATTACCAATGCTAAAATTGTAATGCATCACAACAGACATAAGTGCAAAATACATTAAGTTTCTATGTTAAATAGTTTCAAAATCATGATGCCATGAACGCATTATTCGTCTTCACAGGAGATTTTGGAATTTTCTGGGCTTATGATTATAAATTACCTCTTCGGAGTAGCCGCGATGTTGGTTGAGCCGATGCCGATTTTCGCCGAGCAACCTGGCTACCTTTGCCACGCTCTTTCCAGGCGTACTGGATAGCCCCTTTAAACGCCATTAACCAAAACCAAACCGTACAAAAAAAATGAAACAACCCTTGTTAGTTGAAAAAAAAACATTGCCATCTTCTAAAGACGTACAATTACATTACGGATAATTTTCCAACACCAATACAGAAAAGGCGCAGTATCGTCAAACGCAGTATAACATATCAATATCAGTAGAAAATTGTAGTACATTAGAAAAAGAGAGATTATATAATATATAATAATTTAACTAATATTATCTAGTAATGTTGAGTTTTCTGGGTCATACACACTTCATATCAAATAATTTTATGCAAAACTCTCGCACAATGCAGGATAAATATTATAGAATAACGGCAATGGACAAACACATGCTACATTTCAAATTTCAATCTCTTTCAAGTCGTATGCTCCCTTTCACATGCTTTATCAATCAAGGATAAGTAAAGGATGTTTTTCAATACCTTATATTTTCAAATAATGCAACTTACAAAATTATTTATTACTATTAAATTTTCTGAAAAAAACAGTTTATAACATAATTGTTTTTTTAATGAAAAATTTAAAAATTAGCTATCAGATTTTAACAGAGAATATAATTATAACAAACAAATCACAAATGCTTTACAAAAAGAAAAATGAAGAGACATCCTCTATAGAAAGAGAAGTTTAAGAGAAAAGATCCATAGAAAGATGCGTGGCGGAAGGATAGCAGGCTGCACGGAAAGCACAAACAATGACATTTATCATACATCATGTTGGACAATATTAAATGTAAGTAAAAATTTATGAATTTGGTCAAATTTAGTTATATGAAAATGTGTAGTTAGGATTCATCATGAAATATTGCAAAAATAAATATATGAGTTTACATTATTTTTTTGTAAGATATAAATAAGTGATGAACATTCCATTTCGCTTAAACTGTAAGTTAATAGCATTAAAAAATAGCACAACTTTGTAACGTCTCACCTCCTCTTTGGATTCCAATAAGTCCCTCACAAGTATAGTAATTCTTGGTAATAAAATCGCTCTGCAGTCTACATTTAAAAAGAGCGGACTATGGACGATATCGTTTACTGTCATCATTTTTGTTTGGTTAATCTACCTGTTGGTAGGGTCACAAGTAAATCTGTTAAAATAGTGCTCAGTTGTTTGCCGCTATAAACTCTTAATAAATGAGGTATTGTTGTTGGTAGATATTTGAGACAGGCTCCTTGAACTAACAAAGTGCCATCTGTTTCATGACTCATGAGATTAACGATAGATCGTAATAAATCAGTTAAAGTTTGTGAGAATTCCTCTTCATCCTGATTTAACCTTTGAAAATAAATTACAAATATTTATTAAGAAAAATGCATGTCGTTCTTAAAAATGTACTCACATCCATACATATTACATTATATTTATTGCATTATTTAAACAGTTTTATAAAATATTTTATTTATGATTATATATAAAAATTATATATAAAAAAATATATGTAATGACAAATAAAACTTACTCAGTAAATAAAAGACGAGATTCGACAATAAATCTCATGCAATATTGTAGACTTTTCATTGTCTTAAGCAATAAATCTCGTTCTTGACCATCACCATTGCTGACATTGTCTATACGCTTGCGCAATACCGCAATTAATTTCTTGTATGCGAGAGTCGCAGAAAAACTTTCAGAAATATATAAATCTAATACTGGTTGGAAGTGCTGATACTTTCTATCGGATACGAGTCCAATAATATATAAAAGGCACTCAAAGACCATGTCATCGTATACATCACTGTCTGAATTGCTCATTAAGATGTAAATAAAGCATCCAAAACATCCTGTGAAAAAACATAATGCTTATTTAATATAATTACCTCTTACAGAAACATTATTTTTTTATATATATAGTGCACATTTTCGATTTACTGTACCTGCAAAAACTTCACTATTTCCTCCCCGTCAACTTTCATTAAAGCAGTTAAAGATTCTTTTAAGTCGGTATTGTGTGATGCCCAATTAAGCAAACCTAATAAGTCTACATTTTGGGTTAATTTAGTTGAGCAAATATTGGTCGCTATCAAGAAGCTATCCTTACTGCTTAATGTTAATGATCCTAAACTTGGCTTCTTTTCCATATTTAATTCAGCCTAAAACACACACACACACACACATGTAAAAATAAAGAGGAAGTAAAATAAAACACATTAAAAGATATTAAATTTTTCGTATGGTTTCATTAAATAAATAAATATACCAGTTCTCCACGCGTTGATGGTAATTTGAAATAAGATATATCATTCTCCTCATATTTCTTCTGTTCTAATTTGTAAACTAACAATTCATGCTGTATATCTTGTAGAGTCGTTCCATTGCGTTGCATTAATCGAACGTAACTTAAAGCAAATGGCTTTTCAGACTTATCTTTCGCTTCATTAGAACTGCGATGCTTAAACGTAAATTTTAAGTGGGCAAGTTTAAATTCTTCTATAGGTATGGCAATCTTAAATGTTTCGCACCATCTAGGCTTGTCTTCATGATAATAAATAACGCTATGGTACTCGTCAATTGGTGATGCACCTCCACCTAATGTCATAACTCCGGGGATTGCTACACCATGTTCATTACATACTTTCACCTATTAAAAGTTATGAACACATATACATATGCACTACATTATAAGAATATGCGGAATGCAATTTTTTAAAACTTATACTTCTACCAACCGTTACTTCTACATTTTGTCCGTGGATTTGGAGCCCTTGCTAAATTCACCACTAATTAAAGTTAGGTACAAATCGTTACGTACATCACCCGGTAAAATAACTTCTGGGAATCCCATTTACGCGCAATAGCAACATTACCGAGTACTAGATGTGGATTTTCATCACGTACCTTTCCATAAATAATCAAAATTATTGTAGAAAATATTTATTTTTATCGAAATAATTTTACTCCACTCACCTGTTTTGGATCACCTCTTAACAATTTTAAACTAGTCCATAATCCTTGTCCACCTGTGATATTAGTAATATTACCATTGACATGTTTCTGTATATTTGCTTCTTTTTGCGCAATAATTCTACGTAATGTGCCATCAAGACTGTCTTTCTCACAACATCTGAAACAAAGACAAGAAACCAACAAAAAAGGTTCTACCGTAATTTTGTAAGAGCCATCATAACGCTCTCTTTTAATGTTTGCTTCAATCGTGAACGTCGTACTATCAAATCATGGATAAAGTCAAAGTATTCCAAGTATGTACTTACTGTACAAAAGGTATAAAATGATGTTGCTCAACATCACCTTCAAGCTTGCCAGTAATAAATAAAGTAATATCCATTGCAGCTACACCAAACGGTCTCCTCATACTCTCTGTGCTCTTGGTCCTGGTCTGATTCGCTTGTGCTACACTCGAGCGACGATGGTCCGGTTCTTTGGCTTCCATACCGCCTATTCTAATTACGTAGCAGGCTAAATAGACTTTGTCCCTCATCAAATCTCTAGAACCAAGATCCGTGAACAATACTCTAAGATTGTGCAATTGATCAATATCCCTTGCAAGTCCCTCTTTGCTCCATGAAACTACGTAATTTTCCGTAATGGCTTTCATCTCTCTACCATCGTACAAAGTCAACAGCAGTTCCACATCCTCTGCCATTTTACATACAAAGTTTCTCACACTCACGAAGAAGATATGCGAGTATACAGGTACTTGTGGTTTATAGGGCTTCTTTTCGGTATCATTGCATGCCTTTCTTATCCTTTCTGCAGCAATCTCGTGATGATAATACAATTGAATAGTACTTGTCTCCATGGGATTTAGAATGTTTCCGTGTTCATCTCGAACTACCATATCCAAACCAAGCAATTGATTTCCAGTGTCTATTTTCGCCGTTGCCAATCTTTTCATATCCTTCAACTCGTCTACCGTCAAAGTACCACTCAAAATTTTGCTTCTGTATCCAATCGCATCCAGAATTTGCTGCTGCATCGTTTGAAAGTGCTCGGAATGTGTCTACATATACAAATTTATCAAGAAATGAGAAAAGTCAACAGCCAAATAAGCAATAATAATAAATTAAAAATTAATTTAATCTCAAATAACAAAGAATGTAAATAAAACAAGTAAAAAAAACAAGCAAAACAGATTAATCAATATTATCAAAGTATATAGTACAGTATATACTCTCTCAATTTTCAAAAATGTGAATGCAAATTGCTTGTAACAAGCAACTCCATACATACCACATACAAATGTTTCAATAATGGCCCCATTCTCTCAAGACGTTAGTAATCTCTTGCACTAAGTTATCCGTAATCGTTGATTTCTGTAGGATATGTATGTAAGTCTTTGGAAAAATTCCACATGTACCCTTCAACTTGCTGCGTCCATAATACCAATCTGTGCATTCTGCAGATATTTGTACAACCTCTCCGACTGTTAGACATATTGCATGTGGGATTGGATGTGCAAAATTATGGATAGCTATAAATAAAGTGATAAAATATAAAAATAAATATAAGATATCTGGGATTTTTATATTCTAATTAGTTTTTTGGTAAGATTTTAAAATCATAACTCTTTGAAGAGTTTGTAATGTCCTAATAAAAATCTAATTTTATCTATTTAATATAAAGCTCATGCTTGATTTTGGCATCTAATAATTTTTTTAAATTGTGTAAAGAATATTTCAACAAAATTTATTGTAGAATATTGTTCTCTTTATATAAATTTTGGAGTTATATATCTTCAGAGAATTTGTATGCACTTAATGCTATATCATAATTTAAAATTAATCTTAAAATGTAGAATTTGTATTTCAAAATTCATTACATTGTTAACTTCTGTGCTAAGTTTATAAAAACAAAATGCAAACGTAAATGTGGCGTGTATACAGTGTTTTTCCTTATCGGATAACTAATATGCATTTCAATGAAATATTCATCATTAAAAACAATATGACATAATTAAAAGAATTATTTTTCAGCAACAAGAATTTCTTTCGATCAACTAAATTTAAGAAAAAAGGGAATATCGCGCGATGTTGTCGAGCCAATTTATTTACATCGCTCGAATATATTGTTACACAAATATTGCGCGCAATGTCCATGCATGAAATAAACTGAAAAGTTGGGTATTCGACCCGGACGTGAGTCTATTAGGGAGTGGAGAACGCGCACGTCCGCCCGTTCAGACGATGCGTCGAGAATTTATCTGAACTCGGGGGGGCACCTCCCAGGATGTTGGTTTCGCAGTGACAGGTTATTCAGACTCGTTATAACGAAACTATTCCTCACCTACTCCCGAATATTCCTCAATCCGCTTCCATGTCATTGTCATTTTCACCCAAGACACTTAGCACCTTTAAGGATATTTAGGATAATTACATCGCGACTCATACTTTGCCAGTGCGAATAAAGTATTGCCGTTCACTACCTTGCCATCTAACTACGATGTCCCGAAGCAGGATGTTGCTTTTCTACTATACATTGCCACAATAAAGAGAATGACAGGGGACGATATGGAGAAGAGGCAGGGAGAGGCAGGGCGGTACAGTGTACCCTCGCGAAATGTTGCGTATCTTTCTTTCGATGAGTTTTGGAACGCACTGATACAAAGAGAGAAAGAGCGGTTACGAATGTTACGATTTAGCTTGTTGTCGATAAAACGTGGACATTGAACTGCGTAGTCGACGTCTTATGATATCTCAATTCTAAATAGTAGGTAATGTCAACAATTTTGTAGTTTTCTTCCATGCTAAATTATAAGTGATCGAGGTGGATCAGACAAACAAAGAATAACACAGGCACACAAAAAAAGAAGAGTGATCTTCCGATGTCAGAATTGCACTATCACTCACCATTTTCTGCGTGCAGCAAAATTATTACGATTTTCAAAGTTTTTTTAAGCCATTTCTTTTATTTAAAAAAAAAAAGGTGAGTAATGGAGCAATTCTGCCACCGAATTCGTGTTCAGCACATCAAAATACATAGAGATTGACCAATGAGGTCCCAGTAACAGATCACTTTTCTTTTTTTGTGTGCCTGTGTAATGAATCCTTCAGTATGCTTTGTCTATATAATCTATTGTAATCTATACTTTACTTCTCGACTATGCACTGTCTGAACGTTTTTGAAGAGTGCTTTGAAAATTTAGAGTCCAGACAGTCCGGTTGTTCCAACTTTTTGGTAAACTTATCTATCAAATAAAATATGTGTCTATCTTTCTCTTTCTTTCTAAATAAATTAAATACAGATAGATAATATAAGTACTTGCTGGGTAACCTTTTCAATAAAAACGGAACATCGAGTGTTTGTAGGAGAAAGTATATTTAATATAACCATAATAACTTTTACTTTATTTTTATGTAATTTATTTAATTTAATAATTTAAAAAAGTATTATGTTAATCTTGCATTTAAAACAGTTATTTGTGAAGTAATGTTTACGGTTAAATAGTACAAAATAAAATATAAATATATGTATATGTTCAAAATTTTATTATTATGTGTAATATAATTCATGTAGACGTAATTATGATTTGTTGTATCGTGTAAGAGATGGCGCCTGCTATCCCATTAATGTTTCAATCCGCGCACGTTGAGCTCTGGAGCTACAAGAATAGCGCAATTAAAACAATGTCAACAATCTTACATATTGTTATTAGCTACATTCACTTTTCAATCGTTATTATTATAGATATTATATAGATTAATAATTGTTCTCATTCGATGAGCGTCCAGTGACTCTACATTTATCAACATTAGGAAAGTTACCAACATTAGATTGCACAATTCTTTTATAGAGAGAGAGACATTAAGTGAGAACTCAGCTGTTCGCGTCCGTCGCGTCATCGCGTTTCGTGTGCCGCTCTTGCGGTCCCTATGTCAGTGTATTTTAAAATTTTGTGTCGAATAGTTAATAAAAATCATCATCATGGTGTCCAGCACATTTGAGCTTAACAGATTGAGAACGAGTTAGAGATAACCGAACTAGAGGTGAGTCCCAAACACATACGAGCACCTATTTTGTAGGTTATGTTGTTATTGAGGATTTTTTGATTTACATCTAATCCTATTGAACGATGTATGTCATTGGCAAGAATTTGATACCTTCCGAAGAATTGCTTGAAAGAATTATTTGAAACTTTCTTAATCTTCTTAATGAGGGAACTATGCTTTTCTTCAATCCTCTTAAGTGACAGAAGATACAAATTCATTAACCACTGTCTGTAAAGCAAAAAGGGATTGTAAATTTTATTCGACAGGTAGGCTGACTTCTCAGCTGGCCTCGAAAAAATCAAGAAGTGATTTTAAGTCTATCTGTATGCAGCGGTGTGTGTTAATGCATCATCTACATTCGTCATTAATTCATTTGTTCTTTTTATGTATCAAGTAAAATATAAGATTTTTAATCATTTACTTATGTTCTATTGTTTCAGGGTATTAATTCTTCGAAATATACACCTGCAAAAGTTTATATGCGACTGCTGGCTATCTATCTTCATCAGAATGATCTGTGAGTAGAAAATCTTTCATTGTTTGCCATTTAATTGACTTCTTATTAAGATTGTTATATTATTATTCTTCAAATAGATATTTTGACAAGTTGATGTACTAAATATTAAGTAAGACAATTTTAAGCCTCTTGAGAAAAATATTATTTTTGCATCCAAAAAAAAAACTTCTTGCAAAATTCAATTTTTTTTATTTATATCTTATTGACAGTCATTTTTATTGTCTGAATAATCTTACTTTTTGAAAAATTTGGAGTTTCTTTTTTTTTCAAACTTTCATACCTAAATTAGGGAACCTTGGAGTCATTTTTTAATATGTATTTATTATAAGAAGTTACACGTTTTATAAATAAACTCTTTTCTTTAATTTGTGATTAATTTTCAATAATTAAATTTTCTATTACATTTTATTTTTTGTCAAAATTAAATATAAATGTTAGTTCTAAAAATTTGAAAGTTTATAAATTTTTAGAGATTTTTGAACCATTTTAATTAGAAGAAAAGATAATAGGTGATCACAGATGCGAGATATCCATAATTGAGCTAAGATAGCTTTTTTTATTATGTGTTAAGTAAAGTTAATGTTTTAAGAATATTAAGTTAAAGCCAAAATTTGTTTTATTCTGTTTTTCTTTGATAAAATTTTATAATTTTTTCGATAGAATATAAATACTTTTCTTGAATACACATGACAAGTGAGTTTTTCGATAAACTTGCGATGAATATATTTTAAGACTATTATCAACGAAATTTTTTTAAAGTCAATCGTTAAAAAAGACTAAATTGAGCTTTTCTTAGCAGTAAAATGACATTTTTCTATGTGTAGCGATTTATATGTGTAACTTTTATTGAATATCGATGTTATAGTTTAACAAAGACTATAAAAAATAGCTAAGTACGCAGCAAGCATATTTTAGAATTTATGTTGGGTGGATATATTAACAAATTTATAAGATCAATTGTATTGATTTATGTTGTTATTAATACACGAGACATGATATTTTCTTCAAGAGAGTAATAGGGGAGACTGAAGTTAAAAGTAACAGGGATAAGTTGTAACACCTATAAAAAAATGTTGAACAAGATGTAGGCTATTACAAACTTCTTTTTCTTACGCTTTTATATCTTTCATAATATTTTTTTTTATATAAGTGTTACAACTTACTCTTGTTATTTTTAAGCCTAGTCTTCCTTAGTCTTCCCTGTTAGATTTATATTATTATATAATAATATTTAAATAATTGTATTGAATTTATGAATTTGAAAGAAAAAAGATTTGTCTTTAATGAATAGTTTATGATAATACTAAATTTTTTTTAACTACAAGTGTATTTAATCATGCAATAATCGCTAAAGTAAATAAATTCCTCTACAATATAAATATTTTTTATTTCCTGGTGTATGTTTAGGTATTTCAGCTTTCTTTATCAAATTTAAAAATACTCAATCTCTATTAAAAATGATAAAATTTTTTTCTTTATATTTCATTTGTTGCTACATGAACAGATTTCCCTTTTATTTTGCCACACAAACGGATTTCTCCTATTATTTTCGAAGGTTTCTTGAGATTGAGTAGTTTTACCTACAATCGAGTTATTCCTATTCTTTCGCGTTGCGCTCGGTTTTGTATAATTATTCGATCAACTTGACTTAAAGATACTTTGAGAGTCTCTCTAAGCTCTAATCTCAATGATGAACATTTTAAGTACAAACGTCGCATAAAACATTTTCACCAAATCAAATCAAGACGACGATTCACTCACGGTCGATCCTTATTTTTTCATGGTGCATCGAGTTCGACAGTGCGGTTCTCCTTATCGATAATTGTTCGCTTGAATGAATGATTGGTAATCGTAGGTGCAACGCAAAGTACCTTTGGAAGCGAATTCCCGCGGACGTGAAGACCGCCCACGAGGAGCTCGGACGAGTGTGGACGGTAGGGCAATACATGTGGCAGCGTAACTGGCCCGCGGTTCACACGGCCCTTAACGTAGAGTGGAGCGACGACATCAAAGACCTTATGATAGCCCTAAAAGGTAAGTCAGTCAGTAAGGCAGAAACAAATAAGCCTAAGAGCTAATAAATAAACGTTTTGTTCGCGCTCGGACATCGGAGAATTAGCGACTTCGGTTATTAAATTGTATTTCTTATATTTTTCTTGTATCAAAAGATATTTATATATATAAGAAGATATTTGCACGTAGCAATACGTAATTATCGCAAATATCCCCCTTCGATGATTACTTATTATATAATAACGACAATAAAAAAGTTAAGTTATAAAATTATTATTCAACGTTTGGTTGTCTTTTGAATGTATCAATATGTAAATTTTAATATATATTTTGTCAATTTACATACGGCTCACAATTATTGCAGTGAGCATTTATTGAGCTTATATAAGAGAATGTTTATATTTTATGAATATTATACGCGGGTCAACTCTTCATGTTAACCACGGCAAGTTGCTTTCCTTATTTAGCGCCCTACATCTGTAGAAGCAAGGACTAAATCTGTACTTTATTATAATTAACGACAATCAATTGTTATTAAACCCACCGTCTACATAATTATCGTTTACAACGCCAGCCGATAATCGATTATTCAAGCGGAACCTGCCGGGCACATTGCAGTCACTCTTAACTCGAACTTCTCGTACTTTATTGAGCGAAAGGTGTTTTCTCTACGCGCTAACGGAAAGGATTTCGACCCCCGATTTTTGCAGACAATGTACGAGAACGGCTAATGAGGCTGATATCAAAGGCGTATTCCTCTCTAAACTTGTCGACCATGGCGACGATGAGCGGAATGTCGTTGGACGAGGCGCGGCAGGCCGCGATCGACAGGGGCTGGAACGTTGACGGTACCATAGTGCAGCCGTGCAAACAGATCGACGAGGACAGTACAATCAATCGGATAAGATCGCCTGACGGAGGAGCAGCTGCAGAAGCTCACGCAGTTTGTGTCCTTCCTGGAGAATTGAGG
>NW_023415633.1:0-3046 GCF_013373865.1 Monomorium pharaonis | reverse complement strand
CTAAACATGATTGTTTTCCACCTTCGGATCCAACCAATTATATTCAACTGCTTGGCAGGCCTAGCCGCTTTGCTGATTTGAACTCGTCCATTGATTCGAGTTGGGAAGGTAACATTATTCTTCCTTTATTTTTTACTTATTTAAAATAAAAGACGGTTGAAATTTAAAAAATATAAGATTATTATAAACTTTTTTCGCGTTAAAGCCTCCGCGCACACACTTTTGCATAACGTATGTACATACATAAGCAAATTGATTGGCCCATAAGCAAAGTGCATAGAAATTCAACCAATCAATTTTCTTATGCATTTATTTATGCGTTAGCAAAAGTCTGTGGCGGGAGCCCTTACGCGTAACTAATTAAAAACATTACGCGGGGGAGATCTTTCTCTTTCTCTTTCTCTTTCCCTAATAGGTATCTAATATTTAATTTTCTATTCCTAATATTTATATATAATTGATATACAATTATACATAATTGATCACGCGATATACTTTACGGGCAAAATCTGTACCATGGTGACAGCATCTTTTATCCGATATTAAAAATCGATCTGAAATCTTGAATGAAAAGAAAGAATTGACCAATTGTATTAGTTAATTGGCAGAATTTATTCAAATGTCAATTTTCTCTCCGTCCGGAAATGTCGAAATAAGATCGAAATAATATCAACTGTCAAACGTCGAAATGAGATCTAAATAACATCGATTCGAATTTTGAATGAAATTTTTGGGAATATAACCCAAATAGCACTGGATGTTTCAAGGACGATTATTATTTATAAATTAATTAAATTAATTTATAAATAATAATAAATGATATTATTTTTAATTTTCAAAAGGTTATTTTAATTGTTCTACTTTTAGATGTAATATGAAATAATATGAAAAATAATACGTATTATTTTTTTATTTATTATTAACATTATTAATTATTGGTATTTTTTTAAATGTTTGTTGTAATATATTATTGTTTCTTTTTCGTTTTTTATCGTTTTGGTTTTTATTTTTGTTTCTTTTCTTTTCGTTTTTTTTGTTTCTTTTTCCGATCAAAGGAGGGACATAGCAATTGGTCCGGGTCAAGCGCTGTCTCCTGTCTAACCAGTAGCATAATGGTCGCTAGACAGAGAAAGAAATTGACCTGGACCACGTCTCCTCTTTGTCTTTCTGCCGGACACTTTTCAAGAGCTTTTTGCAGGAAATGCGCAGTTCATGCTTTATATCGATGAGTTGTACAAAATGTGGATTAATCCACTATTGCAGCAAACCCTTTAATTAAAAAAGGCCCAAAAGAAATAATCAGACCATAATAGGTTTCCAAAATTTGGTTTTTATTCGAACTTTCTATGAATGTCCGAAATTGTGACAAACGTATATCCCATGAACGTCCATTATAGGACTTTCTATGAATGTACAAGTTGTGCCAAACGTATATCCTAATGGACGTCCATCGAATGTCCGACGGACCTTATTTGGACTCTTAATGGACGCCGAATGTCCAGAAGCGGAGATCCCATTAGCGGACATACAATGGATGTCTTTGTGCTACCTGGGAAGATTATATATCACATATATATATACTTAAAAAATTAAAAAATGTTGAAAACTCTCATTATACTTTATTTATACACAATTATTGGTTACTCGAAAATGTTGAAATTTCGACACAAGTTCGAATCGACAGTTCTTCGATATTAACGACATCGAAACGATATCGTTTCGAGAAATCATTTTTGACTGGGAAACGGCCACGTCCGAAATGGCCACGTTCGGAACGGCCACGTTCGAAATGGCCACTCGTTCGGAATGGCCACGTTCGGAATGACCACGTTCAATTGGCCACGTTCAAAACGACCATGTTTGGAATGATTTTTGTTTGTTTGCGTGGAAAGTTGCAAACCCATGTGGTGCAAAGAATGCTGCGCGCGCGCGCACGCACACACACACACACACACGCGCGCGCGCGCGCGCACGCGGGGGTGCAAGGGGACCTTCGGCCCCTCTCCCGCACCCACCCCGTCTAAGTCGCTAACCCATGTGCATTGTACTGGAAATTTTGTAAAACATATATGGCCATTTTGGACGTGGCCATTTCGAATGTGGCCGTTTCGAATGTGGCCCACATAGAAATAAAACCTCCAATAGACGTCCATTAGACGTCTGCCATGGAAGTTTGAACTTCCAGTGGACGTCCATTAGATGTCCAATATAGATCCATTAGAAATCCACAATTCCGCATAGTACGTCTATTAGATCTCCATTAGACGTCAAAGAGGTTTATTAGACGTTGTGTGGATTATTAATAGAGGCTTCACGGAACCTCGATAGATGACTGACGGATTTTGGCCCGTATTCATAGTCGAGTCTTAAGTCAGTACTTAAGATGATCTTGGTCAAGTCAATCTTATTCAATCAAGACCGTCTTCCCAGCGAGAAATGATAATGAATTCGACATCAATTCGACGTCGAATCGACATCGAAATGATGATTTCGATGTCGAATCGATGTCGATTCGATGTACTACTTCTCACTGGGTTAAGAACAATAGATTCCATAGTCGTGAAATAAGACGATCTTCACGAAGAAGATTGTGCTCAAGTAAATCTTATTTGATTCGAGATCATCTTGACGAAGATGTTCTTAAGGTTGAACTTATTAGATATTCGGCAACTTCCGTAATATTTCTGTCAGATTCTCCAATAGGAACGTTGCATTTATTATCATCTGCTCATGTTTTTATATTATTGTCATAGTTCATGGTGCAATAAGCAGTCACTGCAAAAAGACACGACTAATTATATTATTAAGTTTAATATTAATATTAATTTATTGAATTCTATAAACAAAGTAAGTCGAATATTCAACTTAATAAAATTTATTAAAAATTTTCCTAATTGAATTATGTATTTATTAACAAAATGTGCAAAGAAAATGTAAATTCGAGCAAAAAATAAACACAACAATGGAAAAAAAGTATTTAAGTATTTAGTATTTTTTTAAAATAAGCATTTTATAAGCATTCTTTATTGTACTAAACCTTATGTGA
>NW_023415632.1:0-21322 GCF_013373865.1 Monomorium pharaonis | reverse complement strand
CATTTTGTGCATATCTTGAGCGTAAACGATATTTTTTTTAATAAGGTATAGCTCTATCACATATCTTAGCGCAAATATGTATTATGTAATTTATTTAGACGCAAGCGTCCAGTAAATTACATGTATTCCTTAACATTCATATCTTTTTGGATTAGTTTCATAATTTGATTAAGAATTGTATGCAAAAGTAATGTTTTACAAATATATATGTATTAATAAAATTACATACAATTTTTTTTATTTAACAAATTTTGGTAATTATTGTATATAAAATAAATTTATCATTGCTGACACTTAGGTAAAAAAGCGAAAAGTTAAAATTTTTGTTACAATTGATTCAACATTTATTTTGCATGTTTTATTATTTAATTATGTATTTTATTTCCTCATATTTTCCTAAAATAGATAAAATTAAAGAAAAAATTAAAACATGCCTCGTATAATTCAAAAACAATAAAAAAATAGAGGTAAAAAACGAGCAAATAAAAGTGTAAAAATTTAGTAGAATTTATTATTATTATGTAAATTAATAATAAACTGTACGTTTTGAGTTACTTAGTCTTCCTTAGCAGTAATTTTACATACATATAAAATAAATTAAAACATTACAAATGAATAAATTAAAGAAACAAAGAAGTTGATTCATAAAACAGTTACATCACAGTTCAACGGATTACAAAAAGATTCGGTAATTATAGTCAGATAGTATAAAATTGGTCGGTAAAAATAGATGTAGAGTACATAACTGATTCTTGTTTTTACACGAAAATAGTTGTTGTCTATAGTTCAAATTGTGGTAACTTCGTTGTTAAATTAGTAAAATACAAGTTAAAAAGTGATGTCAAATTTGTTATTGTGAATGCAAGAGATGAGATATTTTAATATATGCTTGACGTGTGTCTCGATCAATCCGTAATGCTCAAGAGTTAAATTGAATCTTAAATAAAAAATTGGAAATTACTAAAAGAACTAAACAAAATCTCTGAACATAAAAATTTCAATTTTACTATTAAATCAATATTCTTGTAAATAGGGTAAATTTTTTGCAATTAATAGTAAAAATGATTTAATGTAAAATTATTCCTTATACGTAGAACAGCTGTCGATTTGTCTCAACAAATCTCAATTGTTGAAATTTAAATATAAAGAAATAATTTATATATATACATTTATATATACACAACAGTTTTATTGTAAAAAAACTTTTATTTAATCGTATTAATAATGTTTTGAAAAATAATTTTTCATAATTCACTGTTTTGCATTACTTATATAAAAATCTATATTGCTGCTGCTATAATAGTACAAAATAAATAAATATTGTCCCGAATGTACTTAAAACTTTTTTAATTTTTTAAAATTGGCATTACTACTTGAATAATTATACAATTTTTGTCTTAGAAATTAAAGAGCACATTTATAGAACACATATTACAGATAAAATATATAGGTAAATATAATAATTTTACATGTATCTTTTATGGCAATTATTCATGGTGTGCTCAAAATTTTTTTTTGTACATTTACACCAAAGTATGGGCATTTATATTTAAATATCTTGATACTCAATAAATTATGTTATATTTCGTGAATTTTCTATTTTCTATTTCTTATTTCTATTTGTTATTTGTGTTCAGTTGTTCTGCCTTACGATGCTGGGTATGTGCTTCTAATGTAAATACCATGTGTAAAGATCCGATGAATACTTCAGATCATAATGCTGCGTTCCATATAAGAACTTGCGATCCAGGTCCCTACGGCTCTTCGAAACCTATTTGCCGCAAAATCGTCAAACGAGGTAAGATTTATTTGTTCAATTAACAAATAATATTTTGATATATTTTGTAAATTAAAAAAGATTTCCTAAATGTATTTATTCAGTAATCATGATAATTTCTATACTTTTTTATTTTACAATGTAATGCATCTTGAATTTAAGACAAATGTGGAGTTCTTTGATAACTTAAATAAATGAAATTTACTACGCTCCTGAATCACGTCATTTTTCAGGGCGTTAATGATAAAAGTGAAAAACAGAATGCTACTACGAATGCCAGTCCTGATTGTTTTTCTACCTTTCTTTTTTTTTTTCTGTAAGATATCCAAGATATAAATTTGTCTTTACAGATAACACAGTACAAGAAAAATTTGATGTAAATACCACGAAATTGCACTTTTGTAACCGTTTGTTACCCTTTGTTTTGTCATTAAAAAGTTATAATAAACGTTTATAAACGCAGAAGTTTATTAAAATACAAACGTGCATTTTACTTTGTTTGTTAATTTTCCATTTACCACTTTTTGAAAATTTGCAACGTTTCTTCAAACAAATACTTTTTCAAAAGAATATTAAAATGATCTTAAAGTGCATTCATTCCCCTTTAAAATGGCGTTTAAATTTTTAACTTCGCTTTGTTTTTAAAGAAATTACAGCCATTTTTGTACATTTTGTTTGTACATTTTGTTCGTTTTTTGTTTTAAATGAATTTACCAATATCAATATTTTTCTGACAATAAACAACATGTTATTATACATCATAATAAACAACATAAAAACATGTTATATACGTCACCGCTTATCTGAATATTAAATGAGGAAAATGCATTACTTAATTATTAATTACTGACAGAAAGGATTAAGACACTCAAGAAGTTTGAGATATTGTATTATCCTACTTTTGTCTTTGAAAGTAAGCAAATTCATGTTAGTTTTCTAAAGTTAATAAAACTTATACAGTATATTTTGTTCTATATATTCTTAGAGTGAATAGCTGTCTTTTTGATGTTCTATAAAAGTCATTAAGTCGCTCCTTGAAGATTTGTTATATGGAAATATGAATATCGACAATATTCAAATTATTCAGAAGATAACACTCAAGTGTTTCCTCGCATTTTATGTTCACTTGCTTCACACATATGCGTTAGTTTTTCAGTGGTAACGTATACATACTATACATGATAAGATAAAAAAAACTGTCGTCTGATCGTAATGGCAGAAAAATTTTGATCCACAAACGTGGGATTTACGCCACGCGTACACATAGAAAAAAATACTTACTATTTATATTATTTACAATTACTTAAATTGAGTAAAAATATTATTTGTTCTAAATATTTTAAATAACAGCAAATAATAAGTTTGTCACAAGTATCAAATTTATTCAAAATATGTTCTGAATAATTTAATATATACTTAAATAAATGATTAATATTAAATTTAAAAAAATCAATTTGTTTATTATTCTGACTTTTTGATGAAATTTTCCAATATTGTTAAACAATTTTTTTAAATCTTATTATAATGTACTAAAACGAGGTTCATACTTCTTTTTAGTACATATAAGATTTTTTTAAATTCGTGATGAATGTATAATATTATAAGTATATTACCAAGAGAATATTTTTTATTATTAAAAATTATTATTAAAAATAAGCATATTTATAAAAAGTAAATTCAGTCATTTTTCTTAGCAGTAAAATTAAGATTGTACTGAATGTATAATGCATTAATATCTCGAAGTGTTCATTTATTAAGAAAATGACGCATTGCGAAGTAGCGTTTTTTAAATTGTATCTTTTTAATGCATTACATCTTTTTCCTTCCACGACTATGCCGCGACAACGCCCACGGTAATACGCGTCACGATTGAGTCACGTCGACGCGTCGACGCGCATATAAATAACGATAATAATTGGACGTTAAAACAAGGCCGGTGCCGCGCCTACGAGAAAAAATGACATTACGCCAAGCCAGCCATGAGCTTGTGATTAATTTTGGGCCAGGGTAACATACGCCTCTCTTGTTTCTCTTTTGCGCGCATGTGTTGTCAACGCCTTGCTAAGTTTGTCATTGCATGACTTCACGGCAAATCGAATGTACTAATCGCACATCGAATTCCTTCAATTCAATGGAATTCTAGCGTGACGAGGCAGCGTGCGTGAAATAGCGAGCGCGATTGCCACATGAACGCAAAAATTACGTAAGCGACAATAATAATTGCGCTATTAAATCGACGCTGAGTTTTACGCTTGTTGGCGCACGGGTAAAGATGACCCCGAAATGATTGTGCCGTGCTGCTGAAGGACTTTCCGAGAACTTTTCATCTGTCTTTATCGTTTCCTGTACAGGACAAAGGAATAGAACGCAAAAGAAACGCATTCGAGTATTTGCCAATCACAAATCACGATAATGATGAGATTACTAATTTCAGATTGTTCTTGAGTGATCTATAAATCATAGATTTCAGAATAGAATTCTACTTGTAATTTTATATAATATTTTATATATTTTTTATATATATTTCTTAACAATTAATATAATTTTATTAATAATTAATATTTTTAGTCGGAATTTCACGATTATATTTATCATAGTGTTGTTCATTAGATTTTAAATTCAAAGTTATTTCTTTAATTATGTAAGCTAAAATTATATTATTAGTAAACATATAGTTGTATTGTAACATATTGCTGCAATATTGTATTGCAAACATTTCTTTAAGTGGACATTTTATCGTTATTGCAATGTTTTTGCAATCTTTCTATGCTCTGTATAGATACCTATATTTTTATACATATATTACTATATAGTTTATATATCACTTTGGATAGCTAAAGGACATTCTGGCAATCATTAGACGCATGCATAAACATCTTTAAGATGTATGCATTCTATTGATGTCTTTAGGAGGTCCGTGTTGTATAAGTACTCTTAAAGAATATCTTATATCCTGATTTTAGATATATGTGTGTTATCGAATATATATTTGTTTATATTAATATATAAATATATATTACATATATATTTTATATATCTGATTTTTCGAATGTTTTTTGTGTATTGGACAATTTAAATAGAATGAAAAATACGAAAAAAAAATGTAAATAGAATTTTATCTTCTCGTACAGCACTGAAAGATTGCATCCACATCGTAATAATCTTTCACCGCAATAGTGCAATATTGCCATTATACTGCATAATGTTAATGCATCATTGCTGTTGGATTGCAGCAACAATAAAATGTTCACTTTTTAAAACATTGCAACGAAATATCATAGCAACATTGCAATGTAGTAAATTTGTAATAATACATTGATTGCGTTCAGTAAGAAAAACAACTTTGCAACTATTATAAAATTCTTTCGTGTGCTTGCTTTATACATTTAGATCCGACAGCAACTAAAAACAAGAACCAATCGTAGTTAAACATTTCTCAACAGTTGCTATTTTTTCCGTTGAATGCAGCTATTGTTGTTGTATTTGTCAAACGTTACATGTAAGAATATTTTTGTTTTATTCCATTAAAAAATGGTTTGTATATAATTATGCATGGTTCCATATATGACTTCATATACATATAATTCCATACAATTATGTCTAATTATATATAATCATATTTAATCATATATAATTGTATATATAAATTATATATAAATTATATATGTATATTATATGTAGATTATATATATATAATCAGATATAAAGTTATATATATACAATAATATGTATAATCCCACATAGCACAAAAATTGCAATTACATTGTAGCAATATTGCTGCAAGATTACAATGTTGTTGCAACATTGCTGTGATGTAACTGCAATTTTTGTGTTACGTGGGATATACAGTTATACATATTATACATATAAGTTATATATATTTATATATAATATATGTAATATATATTAATATGTATAACTTTATATCTGATTATATATAGTTCCAATATTGCAAAAAATATTTTATCAAAGTATTTTATTATTAAAATGTATTATTGTATTAAATTATAACATTTTAATTTTGCAATATTTCTGAAGCATTTGCTACAAATGTGCTAATATATTGTGGATTTATATCTTTGTACAATGTCTTTATAACGTTGCGCTGCAATTTGCAACATTGCAATATTGATGCAATGTAGCTACAATGCACAACGTGTGCTGTACGGATTGATACAAAGTAGATTTTTAAACGGATCGAAAATCCCAATTGGTTGTTAAACGATTAATCTTTGTTTAGAAATGGGCGAGCGGGTTGTCATACGTCAGTGCTCCACTCCATATCATGATGAAATGGACATCATTGATGGCCAGTGCGGCAACTCCATGACACAGACAGGACGTGATGTAATTGAATCCTGCCACATTTGCAGCAGCGATTTGTGCAATTCGGGAACAATCTCCTCCGCGACGAGACTACTTTATATCATCGTAATGATATTTCTTGCCTTTACTTTCCACCAGTCGAAATATGTTCTTTAACTTTATAATAATAATCTATAGTTAATAAAAAAAAGAGTGATTCAACGCGGTAACTACAAATACTTAATATAAATCTATAACTAAAACTAACAAACTTTCATTGCGAAAAAACGCATTATTTTCCGACTTTATAGCGATTTAAAAAATTGTATGAAAAGTACATTAATAAGGCCAAAACAACCTTATGTAATTTTCTTCTGGCTCTTAAGAGCAATATTACCTTGCAAAATAAATAATTGGAAACGAAAAAGTGCATGATTTTTATGATTAATATTGATTCAAGCAAATTGCTGTAAGTACAAAATAAAAGACATAACATAATTATGTGTACCCCAATTTTTTTTCAAAATGTTTTCAAATTAATAAAAGTTTTAGAGTTCAAATGTCTTATGGATGAAAACATAATTCTATACATTTCTGTATGCTCGGCGGAGCATCATCGCTTGTAATAATTACACTATATAGAACGAATTAGGTCCGCCATTATTGCGTCTGGTTTTTATTGGTTCAGCCTTGTGTCATTTTAAATCATTATCTTCAGAGCGTTTCCTCCTTTTATACCTTTCTCTCTTTTTGTTATAAAAGTATTTTAAGTAGTTAAAAGAGAAAGAGATAAGAGAACTTATTAGGTATCCGTCCAGCGATTAAAATAATAAATAAATGTGTTTACAAAGAATTGAAAATGCCAAGACGCATTAACAACACACACACACACACACACACACACGCGCGCGCGCGCGCGTACAAGGTGTGTCTTTCCACTAATTATAGAACTTATTCCTTATCAAAATTTAATTTTATTATCGAAAAAGTTTTGAACTATTTTTTTTAACAATGCTTAATAATAAAACGAAGCAGTAATAACTGAAAGGAAACCTCGCTAATTCGTAAATTCTAATTTTAATTAAACTTGGCATAAATGTAGAGAGGGTAAATAGAATTTAGAAATTGTCCGTTTGAACCCAAAAACGGTTTAAAAGAGGTGAAATCATCCTTCAAAAGTAAAAACATTTTTGCCTTTTCTCGATATATTTCGTAAATCAAACGAGATATCAAAAAAATATTTTATGTAAAAGTTTTACAGTATAAATATCTTTATTTAATTAGGCTGCTTGTTTTTTTGAAAAAAATTTATTTTCTTAAATTTACCATTTATACCCTTTTATGCTGATTATTTATTGTATTAAAATTTTAATTTTTAATGAAACTTGGCATGAATATAGAAAGAGTAAATACATAAATTAAAAAATTTCTAGCTTGGGCTCAAAAACCCTAGGGGCTTCAAACTAGGTTTGAAGGGGTGAAACCACCCTTCAAGAATAGAGACATTTTTGCCTTTTTCTCGATATATCTCGTAAACTAAATGACATATCAAAAAGTTTTTTATACAAAATTTTTACAGTATAAATACCTTGAACTACGCTGTTCACTTTTCGAAAAATAAATTTTAATTGAACTTACGTATAATTCTTATATATCTAGGGCTACGACACTGTAAAGTAAAGCGTATTCTGAATGTACTAATACTTTTGCATAAGACAGTAAAATAATTTTTACAAATAAATTAATTAGTAATTGCTTATATGGTTACAATCGCTCGTTGTTCTGTAATTGGTTAAAAAAAATGATTAAAGAGAAAATAATAATAACAACAGGAACAATCCTATTCTACAATATACTTCACTTTTATTTGTATTTTTATAATGTTCACTCTTAAAAAGATATTGATGTAGCTGATACACATCAAAAGTTGTAATACATCATCAGCTATAATGTCAAACAACAATAGATTGGAATAGATTTAACATTTCTTTTTTAAAATAGGAGATTTCATAAACATAAAAAAGTGAAGTAAAGAAATTAAATTTTAGCAAAATAAAAATGTATAATTTGCCATAGGTACGTACTATAAAGTAAAAATACTTTTCATTTAAATATAAGTGCATATGTATAACAGAAATATTTACATTTAAATATAAAATTAAATTTTTTTATCTCTCTTACATGATTTCATATAAATTGGTATATTTAATAATGCAAGGCAAATGTTTGTATAAATTTTCTCTTAAAGAAATTTAAAAAGATAGAAAGAGAACACTATAAATTTCTTCATAAGTCATTGGTTTTTAACATTGAAAGATAAGTGCAGAGATCGTAAAGAAAAGAACGTGAAGATGATACGCAATAAAATACATACACACACATGTATACAAAGATCCAGCTAGCCAGGCCTGTTAAAATCACATATCGTGAAAGCTTTACAGCAAGGATTGTTTCAATTTTGACAACAATTTTATGACAAGTAATTGTCTGTTGCTTTGTCTTCTAAAAGTTTCGAGCAAATTTACGGCAAAAGTTTTCATCACACGCGGCTGCAAATAACAGAGAAATATTACAATATTTCAATGTAAGGTTTCTACAATGTTTCTGTAATCTTTCGGTGCTGTATGGGAGGTGACAAACATCAGATGATGAAAATGAAATCAAAAGCGAGGATACAACGGAGGACGTAACGGAAGACGGAAAAGTAACAAATATAAGTATATAATGGTACATAATAATAATTATAATTATAATAATAAAAATATTTTGTGCAATTCAAAATGTTCATATTATCCACTACTTATCTAAATATTTATCCTGTATTATTTATCGTTATAATTTTTTTTTAATCAATTATCTTAATTTTTGTAGGTAAATGCTAAAATACTAATTCAATTAATACACCAGTGTGTCTTACATTAATATGTTTAAAATATTTGTATTAAAAGAAAATTTTCAAACATGGATTATACTTCTCAAATATTAAAAAAACATCTTTTTAACATTAGAATAAATCTTTAAAAAACATTTTTCTAAATGTTAAAACAGATATTTATCAAATGTCAAAAAAACATTTCTTTTAATTTTAAAGCAAATATTTATTAAATATTACAAAAATATTTATTCAAAAAATGTTTTTTTTTTTAATGAACTTATCTCATTATTTTTACTATTTTAAAAAATGTTTTTTCAAATGTTTTTTAAATATTATTAAAAATATTTTTTTAATGTTATTTTGCTGATTAGATTATATGAGTGCAAAGCAGCCAATATCTTAATTATAAATACTGGCCAAAGAATAGTAATACAGTAAATGTTTTGGTTCATATAAATATCCATTATTATAGTTGGCGCAAAATATTTTGGTATCATTATTTTGTACAAAAAGTTTTTTTAGGAGCATACACACACTTAGCGTCTTTTTCTACCTTTTTAAAAAAGATAATTTTGTTTGGACATCATGCATTTTGTAGTGTAAAGCATCTTATATAATAAAAACATCTGCTTTATATTATAATCTCCTTTATTTCATTCTCATATTAGGGAGCAACAGTTTTTTTATAACAGTTTTTATGTGCGCACAGCAGTTAATATTTTGAAATGAAAATTTAATATTAATAGTTCAATCTTACAATTGAACATTGAAGATAGTTCTCTTAAGTTCATTTTTAATGCTTTATAATATAAGAAATCATTGATATAGTGACAGTAAACTAACGACAATCTTAATATATAAATAATAAATATATGATAAAACTACGAATACCACCTAAAAAGTAGTAATAAAGTAGATATTATAGTTTGTATAAACTTGGTATGAATGCACAGTAATCAATATTTTAATCATATATTCTGTAAAAATATAGGTATATCATTTAGGTTGAATTAGATCAAAAAATTTTTTCTCCTCTATTATTATATTCTTTAATGTTTACTTACAACTCTTTTCTAATAATGTAATTAAAACTAAAATTAGTAATACCGTAAATATTCTCCCGTAGGAAAAAATTATGCAAAAATTACTACACAAAAAATTTCATATTTTTGTGCATGAATTTCTGCAGTTTTTATAGATTTTTGTACAAGGTTTTTGCTTTCAAAATTTTTCTGCAGAATATTTTGCAGAATTTTATGTAATGTTTTTTGAAGTTCTTTGCCGTTCTTCGCCTACTGTATGTGGCGAGCCAATTTGCGACAATCATCGCACAATTTTCTATTTAGATTGCGCACAAAAACATAGTTAATATTATTATTTCTTCAATTTTGATCATTCTACATTGTATATACCTAAGTTTTTTTCTAATAATATAATTTTTTATAATAAAAAAAAGATTTGTGTAAAAAAATTATCATTTTATTGTATGTATTTTTATTACCCGAAAAATACCTTATATTCAGTCATGCAAATAATTATACTTTTTGCAACCGACACATATAGAACAACTTTTTTTAAGTCATATTTTAATCTAAAAAACCTCAAAAGAATTTTTCTTAACAATAATTTGTTATTAAATTATGAATTTTTTTACGGAATTCCATTTCTTATCAATCTCAGAAAATTTAAATTGTTATTATAAAAAAAATTTTAATAAATGACCAAAATAATTGTCAAAATTTAAAATGTAATCACTCAAAAGTAATTAGAAATTTTTTCAGATTTTTTGCATATATTTAACATTAAAAAAAAGAGACAAGACAAAAAGAAGTCAGACCGTTAGTGAAATTAAATGTACAGACGGAAGGTTAAGCTATAAATATATGTACATATATGTTATTATTTGAAATTATTTGAATTTAGTTATTTAAAAAATAACACAATTGTATTTTTTAGTTTAAATATTTAGTTTGACTATTCCAAAACATAAATTTCTTTGAATTTAAAAAAATTATTAAATCTAAAGACACATGCATTTTATTTTATATATACACTGTTATGTGTATAAATGATTTTAACAAAAAGAATAACTCAGTTAAGCATTTCTTACAGGTTTATCGGATGCTCTCACAACGAAGTAGTGCGGCACTTGCGGAAAGCGAACTATATCATTAAAGACGACGACGACAACTCGCAAACTCGCTCGCAGGTTTTGTGCTTTTGTGACAGCTTAATATCGTGATTTTATCTCGATCGTTTTGTTCGATTTCAATACAAAACGTCTCTGTCCTTTAAATAATTTCCTTAAATAATTTCTTTCCAGTTTGCCGTTGCGTTAACAGTATTCAAGCGTTTTCCATATTAAAAGAACAAAATATTGATTTATAATAGAATTGTATTCTCTTGACAGCTGCTATTACAAAAATAAACAGAGACACGAAATATTCGTCGTCGCTGTCACTTTCCGCTTTTCGCGCATCTCATTAAAGGTTTTTATTTTAAGAGATATATTATACATCTAGTAATTATATATAAAGATATCACTATCACAACGGCACGAAGACAGTAAACACGATGAGTTTTAATTACATAGCGTTTCATACAAATACAGGTAGTCTCCTATCTTTTAAAGAATACAACCTGCATATTTCCAATTTCTTTTTTCTTCTTTTTCTCCTATTTCTTCGCGTTTTCCTACTTTCGTCAGGACACTGTCTTTGTCACAACCATATCTGCTGAAAAAAAGATAATTGTATAAACAAAACAAGAAGACTAACTCAGGCGATATCTGATATGTGACACGTAGGATTAAACAAAATTCTTTACCTCCTCGCTATTGACCACTAGTCAAACCTTCTCGCCACTCGATCGCGATCTCTCCTGTTCCTTGTCCTTGTTCCGCTCTTTTTCACGCTCCTTCTCCCTCTCTGCTTTCCTCTCTCTTAACATTTCCGATCTTCGCGCTCTATGTAGACTTCCGGACGGAAAGGTCGAGTCTTCGACGGCCGCAGCCGCGGCTGCCGTCGCACCTCTCTCCACGGCTGTCTGCTCAATAAATTATTCCAATTTATTTTTGCTTTCCAAGACGCTTTTTCAGCGCACTTATACGAGTAAGATTACGAGAGAATTATCTACGATATGGACTTTCATAAATTTTGGCATATCTGCGATCCTATTTTCTATCGTTTGTACAACAAACATCTAAAAAAGATGAGAAAAGAAAATAGGAATAAGGAATTTACATAATTTTTATTCATGATTCTTTAAAATGAGGAATTTATCTCGATCGATCTTTAAAGTGATTTTCTACTTTGTCATGCTAAAAATTTTTTTTAATGAATAAATAGGTTTTAAAACTATTCTTTGTTCATTATTTATTACATAGGCCTGCAAAATATTAATTTTTTGCGTTTTGGAAAACAAAAGTCATTTCCTACATAATTTTGCCCGCAAAATCCGATTTAGCAATATAATTACAGAGATTTACCAGCAGAAAAGCAGAAAACGATTAGTAGTTTCTGAAGCAGAAAAGCAGAGTGCACTGTTTGCTACTAGCACAAACTCTAATTGGCTTCTGCTTTTCTGCTTTCTGCTTTTCTGCTTTTCTGCCAAAATGTAAATTCTCCCTTAGACTATCATGTCAAGTTTCCGATCTTAACTTCTCCCGTGGTCACATGGGGTATCAGCATTCCAAGCAATTTTCGATTCTAATTTGAGTTCTAAAACTATAGATTCAACGCTAAATTTGACTATTGTATTTGCTCATTCTCATCATTTTAACCAAAATGATTTAGATACATACTTTGAGAATAAAGCTGGCTGTCGAGCTTTTAGCGATGGGACTCTGACCGACAGACGGATGCCCATGAATATGACCGTGCGTGCTGAAATAACCGCCCATCTTTGGCTTGATGTGTCGATTATGCATCTCCATGTGCACTATCTTCATAAATTCAATTCGCGCAGCCAACTTTTGAATTTCCTCCTGATGTAATGTACAAAATTCAAGACAGGTAGAAAAATTAAATTTTCGAATTTGATCATGTCATCAAACTTTGTTATATACAGAATTAGATTTTACTTTATAAGTAATTTTACAAGTTATAATTTTGTATATTTTTTTATAAAAATAACGCGTTATGTGTAATTTTTTTGAAAAAAATATTCATTGTCGTTATTTTTTTGTAACTAGTTTTAAAAAATAATGCAAAAATTGTGTTCATCCCCAAGGCAGGAATAATAGGTTACAACTCCGCCAAGGATTTTCGTCCGATTAGCCTGACGTCTTTTCTTCTTAAGACTCTAGAAAGACTGGTTGACGTTACATACGCGATGTGGTTCTATTGCAGCAGCCGCTACATGCGAATCAGATGCGTATTGTACGGTTTATTCCACAAAAACGGCACTTCACTGTGCTGTATCGTTCATCAAGGAACAATTAGTGAAGAAGGGCTATGTAGTTGGCACCTTTCTGCATATAGAAGGTATACATTCAACGCACCGTGTTATGCGAGGAGGCCCGTGGCAGGGGCATGCCGGATCGTGGAATGGATCATGCTCCAGCGGCAGATAACAGCATCACTGGGGACGGTGAATGTCAGCGGAGGTAGTGTCCCAGATGCGCACAATGTAAAACGGACACCACCAATGAGATTACTGCTTTAGTTAAAGTTAGCATAAATTTATAGAATTTGATTGGTGGTGTCCGTTTTACACTATACGCATCTGGGACGCTCCCGTTTATTACGTATCATATTCTGTACATATTATATTTCTTCTTTTCTAATAACATATATATTTAAAAAAAAATATCTTATAATTTATTCTATAATACATTGCATAAGGGATGAAATTTATACTTATTTGTACTTTTTTCTATATTCTGTATATATTAATGCACAAAGAAAGAGAGGAAGAGAGAGTGAGAGAAAAAAATTTACATTTTTCTTATAAATCTTAATTATAAATATACATTTATTATATGTAATTGGTTCCGTATTCGAATTTCGCGTGTGCATTTGGACCCAAATTTTAATGGCTAATAGCGTCTTTCATAAGAAAAAACTCGCTGGCACTCAGTGCCTCTTAGTTTTCCGTTGGAATAACACAAAACTCCATCAGTTTTGTACTCTTAATGGAATATATCTAAAAACTCAGTTTTAAGAAAAGAGTGGAAAACTAAAAAATTAAATATAATTGCAAAATAATAATTAAAGAGTAAGCTTTAAAAGTATTGTAACTCTTTAGATAATTAATATTTTTAAGATTTGTTTCAAAAATATAATATAAATAATGTATATAATATTATCATGATCAGGGTTGTGCAAGATACTTTATTTTTAGTATCTAGGTACAGATACAGATACTCTGAAAAAAATGTACCGAGATAAAGGTATAGGTATTAGAAAAATGAAGTACCTAGATACAGGTACCTCAAATGTACCTTAAACATTAAACACCTAGGTTATAGGTTTTTTTATTTATTATTAAATTATTATTATTAAAAAGTAACTTTTATTTATCAACATAAAATTTCAGAATAAATGAGCATTTATGATAAATAAGCATTTATTATTTCTTGTATCCACACATAATATTTACGTATTAAATGTATTTTAATACGTATATTCATATTAAATATTCATATTAAATATTTCTACGCTGACAGAAAAGGACACTTGATTCAAATAAATGTTTATTTGAATAGTACTAATAACATATTTGATAAATAAATCAATAATAATCATTTCAAACAAGTAATATTTTCTATAATTAAAAAATATTATTTTTTAAAATAAATATTATTGATTTTTTATAAAATATATTATTAGTATTCAAATAACTATTTATTTAAATTAAGTATCCCTTTTTGTCCATATATGTAAATAAGTTTAATATGTTATACAGTAAAATGAAATAACACTTATAAAGCTATTAGTTATTTTATTCCATTAATTTATTTAACATTTATGCATTATGTTAATTGAAGGATTATTCGATGTAAAACCAATATTAAAAAGTACCTTCCAAAATCATTTGTTGAACAAGATAATGTCTATAAAATCCGACATAATAGCCGTTTTCAAAAAACAATCTTGGATCTATATTACAATAGATATCTGGAGCGCTAATAATGATCCTATACAGATGTAACCTGTCATTCTATCAATGAGAATTTAAAATAAAATAACTCGCAATGCCCGATTGTCCAAATTCAAAAAACATTGTGCTAGAAATATCTACCATATATCTAATTATTTAAAAATTTATATAATTTATATGAAATAATACACTTTTACCGAGCTTCGCGCTTGTTAAATGTATATTTAGTATTATCTAAAAAGTATAATTAAAATGTATCTAAATATAGGTATCGATACATAAAAAATTGTATCTAGGTATAGGTATAAGTACCAGAGAAAAGAAGTACCTCAATACTGTACCTCTGTACATAAATTTGTACCTAGTTGCAGTACTTAGGTGCTTGTATCTATGCACTACACAACACTGATTGTAATACACACAACACACACACACACACACACACACACACACACACACACACACACACACACACCACATATTATATTAAGCACATTATTAAAAATATAAAAAAACAAATTCCTATACATAATCATCTGTTTTCAAATATAATTGTAAAAATGTAAAAAATAATTTTGCAATGCTTTAAAGGAAACAAATTTCGTTCTTACTCAGTAATTTTTTTAATTTATAGAAAAAAATATTTTCATAATCCGTAACTTTTGGTTTCTTTTTTTCACATTTGTAAGTAATAACATTTCATCTTCATTCAATAACGACGATTCTAAAAATTAATTTGCTAAACATAAAGTCGATTGTCACAGCAGTGAATAGTTCAAATAATGTAACATTGAAGTGATTCCGGCCTCTATACTCAGGACCAGTTTTACTGCACACGGAGTGCGCACGGAGAGCATTTTGCATTCTTAATGAAACGTTCAGCACTCAGAACTCACTCACTATTACTACCAATGAAATAAGCTTCAGCAGTCAGTGCTGCTGGTGCCAACGAGTTTTTGCGCCAATGGAAGACGTTATAATTTTATCATTCTGCCGCCATATGTGCAATAATTAACTTTTCTTCTTACACTATGAGTACGGGTTGTACGCAGTATGGTGTGAGAAAGTTGAATTGAGTATAGCTGTGATTATAATTACGCAAAAAAATATATGTAGACATGTTAGCTATTATCGAGAGGACATGAAAGAAAAATTTTATCATCAAACGCTTAACAAAGGACCCTTAACAAAAGAATCTAGTTTCATATCCCGATAATTGCATATAACAAAATAAAGTCACAATATAAAGTTGCTTTAAATTAACTGTTTGCCGATATACTTCATATTGTTTTCAGTGAATTATCATCGCCAGCGCAACCATTTGGTACCATATTTCTAATAGATTTTCGCCCCACTTTTAATGGCTAAAGTTAGACTTAGTTCAGTCTCCTGGTTCCAGTCTTTATAGTGTGAATCATGAATTAGATCGAAGCACCTGCTGCGAGAGGGGAGGAGGGACAGAAAGTGTCTTGATGATTACTTATAAAACGTTTTCCAGCAAGCGACATAGAAGACACAGTATAACACAGTGAATCATTTCATTCTTGTTGTTTGTCAATGTTAAACAAAAATTAAGTGATTCACTGTGTTCCACTGTGTCTTCCTGTGTCGCTTGTTGGAAAATGCCCATGGTCATGCCTGAACTTCTTGTATACGATTCACTTGACGCATCGTTCTTTGATTAGTTAATTCATAAAATTCTTTATTCTAATTGATCAATCAAATGCTTTGAAGCATTTGTAGTGACAAGCGGATCGTATCTTATAATTATAGTAAGAAAAGATAAAAGAGGTTTTTAATGACTAAGCGACGCTGAGCTGTTGGTTTATCCAAACATCATTGCACTTCTATCCTACATTACTCTGGATACCTAAATGCTATGAGCATTTTTCTTCTTCCCCAAAAATATACATTGTACATTATTGAAATATTGATAAAAGTAACAATAAAATTCGTTACCGTAAAAGACGACATTGTTGTCTCAGAAAATTATTATAAAAAAAGAAAACGTATAATAACAATAATAGCAATAAGTAATAACAATAAATTACAAGTAACGCGTTACTTTCCAATCCTGTTTATACGCTACATAAAAATATATAAGAACTTAAGTATATAAATACCTTAAGCTCTTCATTTTCTTGATATAAATCCGTCGTTTCCTCTGGCACTAAACCAATTCCGTTCAAGGAAAAGCTTGCAGTAACACCACGTGCTCTTGCCCGACTATCCCACTGATCCCCTTGGCCTCGCAATACTCTGATTACCTAAACTCGTCAATTAAAAATAAATTAATTAATTATCGCTATATTAGAAGCTAAAAAACCAGACAGCACAGTAATATTTTATAAATACTAGAACATTACAGATGCGCGTTGCGCGCGCGCTATTTAACTTTTCACTTTAAAAATAATAATAATTGCAATTTGATTTTCTCTATCTTTCGTTTACATTAATCAAACGTCTTCTGCAATTTTGAATAAAAAAATGTAAAGTTTAATTATACATACATACATACATACATACCAACATACATACCTACTTGCATACTTACTGCTATCTAGCTACTTAGCTACCTAGTTACCTAGCTACATATTTATCTAATTACGCTCGCTCGTTTGCTCCTTTCCTCTCACCCTTTTTCACTTACTCACTCACTCACTCACTCACTCACTCACTCACTCACTCACTCACTTACTCCTCACTCACTCCTCACTCACTCTCACTCACTCTCACTCACTCTTACTCACTCTCACTCACTCACTCACTCACTCACTCACTCACTCACTCACTCACTCACTCACTCACTCACTCACTCACTCACTCACTCACTCACTCACTCACTCACTCACTCACTCACTCACTCACTCACTCACTCACTCACGCACGCACCCCATCCAAGTCGCTAACCCATGTAAACATTGCAAACAAAGTAAAGTTCACATGTGTTTGCACGTTTCCAATACAATGTATGGTAACGGTATTAACACTTACTCATTTTACAAATACATCCATAAAAAATGTAAACAAAGACATTGCTTCGCTGTGGTCACACACAAACACACACACACACACATTTAAATTTTTATCTACAAATTATAAATTTCCTATTTACTGACATTAAGAAAAAATTTTTTTCGAGTCGCCAAAAATCCTTCTTGCATATGTTTTTTTTCACTAAAAGAAATTTCCAAAATTTGAACTAAATTGGAGATTGATCGTTTTCGGAAGCCAAATATTTTATACATATTTTTATGTCCGAGTTTGTCAGGTATAAAAAAAATTATGATAAACATTTATGAAAATATTTAAAATAAATATTTATACCATTATTATCAAAGAATATAAAAATATTTCAAGTTTATATACCACTAGATACCACAGACGCGCGCTTCGCGCGCGCTACTAAACTTTTTATTTTTTACCTTTTAAAAATAAATTACAACAATAAATGTATAGATAATATTTATACAAATTTGACAGCTGTCAAAATTCAATTGCAATGACAGCTACTTTTGCAACACAAAGTAAGCGCAGCGAGAGAACCAATCGGCATCGCGGAAAAGCGACAACAATAAACTTCGAGAAATGCGAGCAATCAACTTTACATGCCTTTTTTTAGATAGGATAGGATATGTATATATCGGAAGTTTAGTACATATTTAAAACATTCAGAACAATTTTAAAACGTTTTAAAAATATTCAGTTTTACTTTTCTAGACATCTTAAAAATCTATTTTAGGAATACAACAAATTCAAATTGAACATTGTTAGAACATTGGGCGAATGTAAACAGATAAAGCAGATAGTTTATTTGCTAAGCATTTAGCAAATAGGACTTAGCTATTCAGTTAACGTAAAAAGAATAAAACTCGTAAGTACTTTTTATAGTTAGCATTATATCTGTAATTAACAATCCGATTTGTGTTTTTCCTTTTCACTGTATGGTGACACAGTAATAGCTGTGGGTCGAACTTGCCCCAAAACCGGGACAAGTGCGCCGAAACAAAAGTGCATCGAAACAAAATTTTCTAAAGTGTAATTTTTCTCTTAATTTTATTTTTTTTTTAATTACCTTATGCATCTATAAAGTACAATTTAAATATCATGTTGCCAAAGTTTCAATGTTGCATAAAAATTTGGATGCTTGTGGGAAGAGAGTAAACAGAAACTTTGAATTTCTGAGTATGCACTTGCCCCAGCTAACCTTACAACCAGACAAGTGCAAATATTTAAAACTCGAATTAGAATATTTAAGGCATTATTTAAGGAATATTTAATAATTTAGATTAGGATAGGTTAGATTTTATTTTGTTTTCTGAAATGAAACCTATCCTAAATCAAAGAGAAAGAATAAAAACTTATACTAAAAAACGCAAAGAAAATAAAATTAAAAATCATAAAACTATCCATCTAATGAATCAAAAATCGATCAATGAAATAATTTCAAATATCAATTAACAAACATATCTTTATATTTAATTTAAAAAAATACATTAATCCGAAACCTTGGGCATACAAACCTTGAGCAAGACTCTAGACTCTAGACTGAGTCTAGATGATATAAATAAAATAGCCGAACAGATAAATGCCAATATCAACGCACCAAAGAACTGTTACGTAGAAAGAAAAATTCGGAAAAAACGAAAATCTTGCACATAACAACTGCTGCTGTACACTAAATGCATTATGCCTCGACAACATCTTACTGAACAGAATATCGTTCACCTCGTCATTCTTCTTAAGAAAGATCGCAGTCAACGATATACGTCAATATTTTTGTTGTGAGTCAGTCTGTTATAAGTCGAACTTATGCTTCCAAGAGACTAATAGCTATAATCGCCATCCGGAGCAAAGTCGAAGACGAGCAACAACCGCCAAAAATGACAGAGCAATTGTACAAATCGTTGAACAAGAATCCTTCATTTCGGCTATTATATATATAATCTCTTTAGATTTGTTTTGAACTTGTCTTGCACTAACACTATATGTCATTCGTCGGTTTGATAAATCAAGGAATTTTATTTTTCAACAAATTAAAAGCCCCATTTTATAAAAATTTGTTACAGTTTTTTTGGCTACCCCGACCATATAATGTTACAGTTCATGGTGGTAGTTCTCGTCACAATTCATAAATAATTTTGGAACAAATTGGTCAAATTCCGAGTGTGGAATTTCCACACTCAAATTGATCCGAGTGTGGAATTCTCCACATACTCCATATATAAGTTGCCAGCAATGAATCCAATAGAACACGTTTGGAATATTCTTAGATGTCATTTATTTGGTATCAAAAAATATTTTATACAAAAGTTTTACAGCATAAAAACCTCTATTTAAGTATGCTATTCATTAAAAAAAAATTTTTTTTTTTCAAAAGATAAATAGCATAGTTAAATAGAAGTATTTATACTGTAAAACTTTTGTATAAAAAATTTTTTGATATCTCGTTTGATTTACAAGATATATTGAGAAAAACCAAAAATGTCTTTACTTTTGAAGGGTGGTTTCAACCCTTTGAACCGTTTATAAGCCCAAACAAAAAATTTCAAAATTCATATATTTACCCCCTCTATATTTATGCCAAGTTTCATTAAAATAAGAATTTTCGGGTTTGCGAAGTTCCCTTGTTAATAACTGTGTTGCAAGTCTAACGAAACCTGTCGACACGCAGTTTAAATAAGCTATGAAATTTAAATTAATATAAATATTATATTCATCATTAAAATCCAAGTCAGACCGTTAAGGGATTTACTTAATCTATTAATATGTTTAAACGACTAGTTCAAATCAAAATTTGAATACACCTTAAAAATTTAATAAAACAAGATGTGTAATCAACGTCCACATACATATTCTAAGAATGCACATTGATAACATTGCGCGTGGTAACTTTTGGATAAACTAGCCGCCGAAAGAAAAATATGTCTAAGAATGCACGATTAGTCATTACAAGCTGTATAAAGGTACTATTAGCTGCAGCGGCAGTTCATCAAAAAATCGAGTTTCGAGTAATATATATTTGTAATAGTGAAAATTATAAGTTGTAAAATATTTTTTACAATATAGTAGGCACATTCTACTCCCTAGCAAGAGCTACTGACATAAAACAAGTGATGTAACTCAATGAAAGGCATGTTTATAGTGGTTGAATATAGTTACAAGACAATAGGTCGCGTCGTTCTGTATGACGTTTTGTTCTCCGAATACATACGACTGTGCATAGGCAAATCCACTTATCAACTGCCCTACATATGTTTTGA
>NW_023415631.1:10000-24187 GCF_013373865.1 Monomorium pharaonis | reverse complement strand
TTCAAATAAGAATTTAAATATTATTTTAATAAATTTTAAAATAATCTTTTGAAAAGTATAATGTATAATTTATAAGATGTTCGTGTGAACATTCGTGTTTGAAGATTTTTTACTTACTTAAGGACACTTGTTGCTCAAGTTTATTATATATTCTGAATTCACTTAATTTTCCATTGTCTTTTCACATTCCAAAAAAATTTAATCCACATATTACTTTCAAATATCCAAATATTTTATAATATATTTTTTACGTTAGTTTATATGTATATATCAAACATATAACACAATATTTAATCTTTTCCAATTTGTACTCTTATGATTTATTCACATTTGTTTCTGATTTTATATTAATTAAATACCTTATTTGCTTTCGTTTTTCTCAACGTAAATTATTTAACAATTTATATATATAGAATAATTCAGTTTTCCTTATCACAATGAATGATCCTATTAATCCGAATTTTATAATAAATTTTACAATTACGGTTGTCACTCACAAACTCACTTAATGTGCCGTCATTCCACAAAGATAGATGTTTAATTATAATTCAGATCTTTTTTTAACATAGCAAGTAGTGTAATTACAAATTAAAATTTATAGTACTACAATATTAAGAAACTCTTAATCCATAGATTATTCTGGAATAGGCGGCCGTTACTTTGCGCGTTCGACCGAGGCTCCGCCGAGATTGCGGCAAATCGTGATTGTACAAATCGCCAAGCAAAAATAAATCATGAGAGTGCGCGTAGGCGAACCTGAGCATGAGTGCGTACAACGTCATCATGAGAGAACATGACATGATGTGTGACTACGCTGCGCGGGATACGAGATTATGTCGCAATTTTATCAACTCCGATTTTGTAAATTCTAGCGTTTATAATAACTCTATAATACACAATTTGTAAATGCTGATAATTGTATATACTCATATAGCATAATTATCAAAATCTCTACAATATATGCACGTGTGTTGCAAAGTTTTTCAGATAATTTCAAAACTTTTTCAATCCTCTCCTCTCTTTCACATTTTATGTACAATTTTGAAAAAATTCTGTAGCATGTAATAAGTTGCAACAAAAATGTTTCTAAAATCTATTATACTCGGTAAAGGAGGACGTTAAAAAAGGGATTTTGATTCCTAAAAGTATAAGTAAGAAAAATAATGTTTACAGATTTTGCCTTCCTGATGAATAAGATAAAATTAAAATTTAGGGGACTTAGGAAACACTTTGGAATTGAGCATAGAGTCATTATCTATTCTTTTATAGATTAAAATTTTTTTCCAGAACCAAAGTACATATATTATATCAGTTGTAAATTGGACTTAATATCAAAAATAAAATTTTTTTCTTATTGCTCCAATTATCAACTTTTCACCCGTAATTTAAATTTTTGTAGCACAATTTCGTCTTAATTATGTATAAGAAATTAATTTTTAAAGCTCGAAATTGTACCTATCATCTATTAGTTTATGAATTTAAATTTTTGTAAGTACAAACTGTAGATCTTTTACATTAAGCAAATATTGTTACAATGTGACAGTTCTAGACATCACACTCGACTAAAAATAGCGTAAATTAACAATTTTTTTGTTTTTTGGTATAAACTTTATACCACAGACTGGTAGTAATGCATATACTTTCATCTTGGAGTATTTTCAAATCTATAAAATAAAAAATTTTATACAAAAATTGTCTTGTCATTAAACAACTTCAGCATTCCCGTAAAAGACAGAAATACAAATCGATAATTAACACTTGAAATTTAGAGATATACATTTGGACATAAGTAGAAATTGATAATTAAAACAGAAAATAAAATAAATAATTGGCATATGGTAAGAATAAAGTATAAAATGTCGCAAAACTTTTTAATTTGAATAAAATAATACTAAATTACATATTAAATATATTATATACATATGTACATACTTATATACATATAAACATACACAAATGTATTTCATATACATATGTTTGTTAATATTCTATGTGTATTCAAGAATACTTAGACATAATATCTATAATTGATAAATTGTATATCAGATTATGCATTGAAGATTAAGAATTAAGAATTGAAGATTAAAATTAAATCAATCAAATAATGTTTATTTTAATCCATTTTATTCTGATTGATTAAATTCTAATCTTCAATTAGCAATTTGCAATCCCTAAAGTCTGGTATGGGTTTTCAAGATATCGTAAGTTGGTATTCATATACAGCACAGATTATTCCAGAAAAATTGCAACAATATTTTCAAAATGTTTCTGCAATATTGGAATATTGCAATGTTACTATAATATTGACTCCTTAGGCTAGTCTTTTAGACTACCTTGAAATAAATTTGATTATAAATATCAGCTCTGGGTATCGATCATGTAATTTTTCCCATAGGGCAAAAACATGAAAAGTTTCAGGTCACTGTCTCTTTCTATTTAACACTAATAAAAAGAGATAGTTACATGAAACTTTTCACGTTTCCGCCCTAAGGAAAAAATACATGATTGCTGCCCAGATATTTTAAGAATATTTTACATCTTGGTTTTGGTTATGTATGATGTCTAATCATATTTCTATTTTTTGTAGAATCCTATTTACACTCTATATAAAAAATACTACACAACTATCTCAATTTTTCCATCTATGGATTCTTTAGTGCTTTTAAATGTCACAAATGAATTTTTTGTTCCAAATTATCCTTTCACAATTTCCATTTCATAATGATATATTGTACTATTTTATTAACTTACGACACCTCAATTCCATTGCCAGAAATGCCCTCATATAGGATCCTGCACTTTCTCAAAGATAGCTTTTTGCAGGTCTATATTGGATTTTTCTATCATATTACTTAATCTCTCTGCATATTTGATCCACACACAATTTGTGCATCCTGACATGCAACAATTAGTTGGTTCTGCCAAATCATTAATCAGGGATTCCTCTGCATCATTGATCCGATCTTTGTCATCCTTTTGTATGGATAAATTCCGTCGATAATTATACAGACTTTTAGTAATAATTAGTCTTGATCGAAGGTTGGAACTCATTCGTTTTAATTGTTGGAAAGAAGCTATAAAATGTAAAATAGCTATTTTTATGATTTATATTAATGGAAAAAGAATATGCATATACACAATAAGAAGTAACTTTTTTGTGAATGACATTTGAATAAATCCAAAAAAGTTTTATCTAACCTTGTTGCAACAGTAATGTAATGTTTAAAATCATAGATGTAATAATCGACCGCTGATGATAGTGGAAGTGACATGCCAGAAAGACCAGAAAAAACAGATAAATAGAGGTCACATTCATCTCTTGCCCAAGTAGGGGTACGTTCTGTTTCACGCTGTTTCACGCATGATGTGCATAGAAAACTCGAAGATCATTCCGTTAATAGCGCACTGGCGCTACTTGAGCTGCTTCTGCCAGTTTCTACTGCTTCTACAGAGAGGTTCCTCTCTCTCTCTCTCTCTCTCTCTCTCTCACGACATGCTCTCTCTGTTCTAACTTAAAGCACTAGTGCAGTTAGTGCAGTAGGTGGCACTGTGGCAGTAGTGCTCCGAAAAAAGAATGAATTAGCGTAGTGTGGTTTGAACACGTGTATTATTCGCTCGTAAAGTTCAAAATATTCACAGAAAATGCAAGAAACTATTAAAATGGAGGTTGACGATAGCATAGTGAAAGATGAAAATATCGATGCTCCAGAAATCAGTTACGAGGAAAAACTACGATTTGTGAATACTATCTCCAAACCCATGGCACCGAAAAAACTAACCAAAAAAATTTACAAATGTATAAAGAAAGGTAAGTTACTTCAACTGCTTTAACTTAATAACACGAATATTTTGTGACAATAGCTTAATATACTATATATTTTATAATGTGCAAAATAATGAAAATTAAATATGTGGATTAAGATATAAAATATCTGTTAAGAGATAGAAAATAAAATGTTTAGAACATACACTAATTAAGTAGAAATAATTTTTATTTATTTCAGCGTCCAAACATAAAACATACCTGCGCAACGGTTTAAAAGATGTGCAGAAACATCTTCGTAAAGGTGAAACAGGGTAAGCATGCATGGATTATTGGGCTGCATGTCGAAATACAATATACATAGTAAATTTTAATTTTATTCATTTATAAATATGCAATATCTGTAAAGATCAATAAAGAATTAAAATACTTTTTATAATTGAAATTTTAGTTACATTTTAGATGTTAATTAACATTAATAATAATTTTGTTTGCGTAAAAATTACAAAGAGAGTTATGAATATTTTTATTATTAAACATTATAGAATAGTGGAATACACTAATTTTTTGTGTACAAATTTTCTCATTTTAGTTTGGTCGTCTTTGCTGGAGATGTCTATCCTATAGATATTATGTGCCACTTACCAATTGTGTGCGAAGATAAAAATATTCCTTATTGTTTTACTCCATCGAGAATGGATATTGGTGCAGCAATGGGCATGAAACGTGGCAGTCTTATGGTGCTTGTAAAGGAACATTCTGACTATAAGGAGCTGTATGACGAAATTACACTTGCGATGAAGACACTTTCCTCACCTCTATAGAGACATTGTATAGAGGCATTCAATTCTTCATTGATTAAAAGTCTCTTGTATGTATATGTTACAATTTCATTATTGATCTTAAGATATCTTACTGTGACATTCTAATATGCCAATCATTTTTCATTATGTAATCTTATATTGATTCTTCTAGAAATATAAATCTAAAAATAAAAGATTATAAACAAATTATAACAAATATATTTTTTATAATACTTACATTTTTTATATTATATACAATATACAGATAGCAAATAGCTTCAATTTTTAATTTTATTTACTCATAACTATACAACAATATAAGATCAAATAATGAATTAAATTATTTTTATAATTAAAATTTTAACTGTAAAATGAGTGATAATTTTTACTTTAGTGAATATTATTAAGAAGTTATTAATAGTTTTATTAATTTTAGATTATAAATTAAAAAAAATTTTTTTCTGTACATAAAACTTTTTTTTAGTATAAAAATATTTTAAAGTGTACTGTAAGATATACAATAATTGAGACACAGTAATTGGCATTGAATAATTATATCTTTCAAGGCAATGTTTAAAATTGATACTATTTTAATTTTTTTAATAACATAAATTTTATAAATTTAAAAAGACTTATAAAAGATTTATTTAAAAAGAAAAATGATTTAACATAAAAATGTTGGATTCATTCAGCTTTGCAGTAATTAATGTAACAAAGAAATTCATATTTGAATGAAAGAACGAAAAATTATATTAAAATTATAATACGTAAGTAACTAAGGCTATTTAAAAGTATATATGGTAAAATATTTTTAACTGGTTTCAACGTATTATAAAGAAATCTATTTATTTATGAATGATGCAGAAGGACATTCTGTGCTTCTCGAATGAAATTATTCGTACAAATAACACAGTCGTATCTGCTAGATATTTATCACGCCCGTACGCAAAATAGTGCGTGGTATTATGTATAAATATATGTTACATATGAAAAAACTATTATCACCCCTCAAGGTAGATGAGCGTAAAACGACAATTCGCATTCGCGCGCACAGATTGAACCAAAACGCAAAAGTCGTCGTGGTTCAATTAGGGAAGTGCGAAATTAATCGTGGATTGTCGGCCGATCCTTTTCGAACTACGTTCTTTGTGTCTTCGTCTCGCGTGCTTATAGATATAATACCGCTGAATTAAATTCTCCGTTACAGTTACGGGATATAAATTCGTACTTAATAACTAATATTACTTGTCCTCGTTACATCGTCAGCTATAAAAATCTGTGTTTCTTGATTTACTTCGATCGTAGATGCGAAGTATACAATGTGCATAATTGCAGAATATATGCAAGGGATAATTATAATTTAAATTATAAGAAAACTAAAAAGAAATACAGATAAATTAAACACTTTTTTATTAAATTTTTCTATTTGATACTTTGTGCTTTATGTTAGAAAAGAAAAAGTTATGAAAAGAGAATTTTATATGCACAGAACATTCAAATTATTAATATAAAAGATAATAGAAATAAACAGTAAACTTCAAAGTTTTATACTAATTTTAGATATAGGCAAAAATCTATATATTTGTAATTCTGACCTAGAATAATTTTAATAATTTTATAAAGAGTTCTGTAAGATTAAGAAACTTTGTTCTGCTTTCTCAACTAATTGGAATGAGTCAAATTCTTTTTCTCGATGATACAAAAATAAAATATCACAGATAAGTATGTGTTTATGTTAACAATTATTACAGGAACAGGAACGTGAGTTTCTGAAAATGGAATGTTTAGTAACTAAATGTAATATGGTAGAACGTTTGCTATTAATAGGAATATGTATTTCTCGTAGGCTAGAATTAAAAGAAAATGCACCAATAACTGTGAACCCGGTAGTTTATACATCTTACATAAAGTAAAATAAAAAGTTATTCAAAACATTACTCGGCTTACGAACGTGTAAAAAGCAAATAAAGAAACAAAATAAAAAAGCGAACATGAATGAATACAATTACACTAAATAACATTAGAACTACCAGTAAAATAATATACATTTTAATCGTTGGTAGTTCTATTGTTAAAACATTTAAAACAGATAAATCTCGTAGATGCACGAAAAACTTAGGTTCAATTTTTCTTCGTTGAGAATTCATTTCAACGATAACGTTTTTATAGCCACGATTTTACTATGAATTTAAAATTATGAATTAAAAATCCATTAAATTCACGCTTGCCGACTTTTTGCACAAAGTGACACAACGTAACGTAAATTATTAACACATTGTTGATGGTATATTATGAAATAAATCTTGCTTCAGTTTCCACATATTTTTAATGTCAAAAATATATCAAATATGCATGCACCTATTTAAACAATGTAAATATTTTATTAAATAAAAATATTTTTTTAATTTTAATTCTAATTTAAAAAACAAGACGCCAATGTCTTCTGTCAACAATGTATCAATTTTGAAATTGTTTTAAAAAAGAAACAATAATTTAAACATAACCCGCAAAAATTGAAAATCTTTGGATGATATTTGAACAGTTTTTGACGTACGCCAGTTCTTAAAAAAAAAAGAAATTTTGCATTACACGAATGAGCTATACTACAATTCATATTATAACTCATTCGTTTAGCACATAATAATGTCCGGTTATCTCGTATTTATCTCGTACATTTTCATTTTGTTTACGACGTCATTAAAGCGACGTTAAAGGGGAAAGAGCAAATAAAAGATAATTAAAGTAAAAATTAAAGCATTATATATGTGTTAAATGTGATTGATTGTTCTGTCTCGAACCAATCATATTGCTTGGATAATGTCGAGAAAGTAATTGTTCCGTGAAGAAATGCACTTCTCCTTCTCACATTTTTCTCTTTTCTTACTTGCAAACGCGAGGAAATCGCGCATGAATCCTTTGGTTTTTCAACTAATCTATCAATATGACCGCGCTTATTAATCCTACTCTCCTTTGTTGCCAGTTTCAGTATAAAATATACACACTTACAGCTAGATATATATACATGAGCGACGAAGAGGACAACATTGACATCAAAATTGACGTAGCTTACAAGTGGGACGTTATTCTCACCCTTGTTGGAGCAGACATGCGTCACATCTTGTCTCCGGTTATGCCAGAGAAGATGCTTCCCTCTCTTATCCAAATCTCTTCTCGCTTAAACATAATTCCGTTATCAGGCAGTAGCGCGACTTGTTGCGAATGCGTGTATCAGCGGCTAAATGTCTATCGCGGCCTAAACGTAAAAAGATTGCGATGAATTAAAATGAATTGGAAATGAAGATCCGCTTTGTCATATCTTCAACGTTTTCAGAAAGGAATTAATTACATCTTCTCGTTTTTAATTCATCCGTGTGCATTCGTACGCTTTCAATCTTTTCTCCCATCTTTATTCGTTTTACTGTGCCATAGTTGTGCCTACTTTAATATCTATTTCACTCCTTGTTTCGTCCTTATTTGCGCAACGTAAACCTGACTTATTTATCGTTTTATTACGCCGTCTCACGGTAGCAAATCCATCGAAAAGTACGAGGCTGATTATATGAACGATCGGAACTAACGAGTATCAAATTATTACCGATAGTACCTTAACACCGATTACAGCTTAACAATTACATGTTACTATTGTTAATATTATTAGTATCACTATTACGCTAATCCGATTATTACCGCCGGGCGGGATTACATTTCCTTCGAGTGTGCGCAAGAATCAGTTTTATAAAATACTTCCTGAAAAGCATTGCTAAAAATATTTCCTGCGAGGAAATCCAAATTTCTTCCTCTGTCTCTGTCTAACTCTCCTTTTTTTTCCTTCTTTTTCTTTTTCGACTTGTCGCTTCATTAACACACAGCTGCACAACAAAATTAGATCAGATTGAAACTTGAAATATTTTTTGCTTGAAAACTTCACATGTTATTTCCACGAGAGATTTCGATGAGATATTATTACAATGTGTGTGTGTGTGTGTGTGTGTGTGTGTGTGTGTGTGTGTGTGTGTGTGTGTGTTGTAACAATCATAAAGATAACAAAATAAATTTCAGGTAAAACATTTCCGACCGAAACTCGGATATGTCTTTTGTGGGCGAGAAGATAGGAAGCTTTACCTTATCTAGGTCTCTAAGAAACTAGATACATTATATTTCTTACAAAACAATCGTCTCTCTCTCTCTCTCTCTCTCTCTCTTTCTCTCTCTCTCTCTCTCTCTCTCTCTCTCTCTCTCTCTCTCTCTCTCTCTCTATCTATCTATCTATCTATCTATTTATCTATCTATATGATAGATCTCGTCGCTACCGCGATGATATGATAGTCGTCGCAGCAATGACTCATTATCATAGTCGATATGTTGATGCGGCTGCCGCGATATTTAGCGTTGATCAGTTCCCCTCTTTGCTCAGGCAAATGAAATTACAGCGATTTAATGCATGCAACTGTGATTTGACATTTCAAGTGGCGCGAGTTCTATAAAATAAAAAAAAGAAAGACATCTTGTTTATTGTAGTACGAATGGGACGTGGGAGAGGCAGAACTTATCGCCGCACTTTCTTTGTAAAGAGTAACAAATTTGCGCAAACTTACACGGTGCGGTGTACTTGTGTTGCGTGTCTCTTGAACGGCTACGTACCAGTCTTGGACGTCTTCGAATAACAGTCAGTAATCACGACGTAGAATATCTAAATTCTATCAGTTTACGCATAATTTCGTTCGGACAATATACCCCAAACAGAACGAAAAGTCATCATGATGACGCCAAAATGATTATTAAAAGTCACGTTTCGATCAATTTGCGATCTATTTTAATGTCGTTTTGACATTATTGTGATTTGTTTTGCTTGGAAAATGTTCGAGAGACATTTAAAAAACGATATCTAGAGAATGTCGCGAGATTCTTTGACTCCTAAATAACTTTCACACAATGACTTTCACACTACGTTTAGGTAGTAAGAAATAATCCATGTCTCTGTCTCTCTTTAGTCTCGCACTACTTATAAGTTGACAGTTTTAGTATTCTACATATAGATAATGTAAGGACGCCACTTACATTCACTGGCCACTTATTGATCATTTGCATTTGTAAATTTTTACTTAGCAAAAGTTATCATTTACTTTTTGTGGGATATTCGTTCCTGAATGAAACGTTACGAATTTTCTCACGCAATAAAAGATAGCTTTATATTTTCGCTTACTTTTAACGTTAAGTTCAATTTACGTACAAAGTTTGCTTGCGTCTTGGCGCTGTCCACGCGAAAATTGTCATGAACAGAATTGCACAATCAAATGTATAATCAAATTAGTGACGAGATTTTTATCAAATATGAATATTCTTCGAGTGGCCAATGTACCTCAAAGTGTTTTAACTAAGTATATATCCGTAAATGCCCAACACTGTTATATACCGTAAAATAGAGGAGAATCGATCTTTCCAAAGTCAATCGCGTCTCGCCTGTTTTGTGACACGAGATAGCAGTTTGGCTGATTGCTACTGACTGCTATGAAGCCTGTCCGACAACTCCCTACCCTATTGACAGCAATAACAGACTGAAACGAGGAAGGTGATCGACTTTAACTGATTCGCTGCATTTGCATGGTATCGCTTATTAGCTGGTGTCGCTATATAGCTGCACTACTAACTAAAGCTATTGCTCGTTTCTTCAGTCTAACACGCATTGACGACAGGACGACTACCTTATGCGTGACACGTATCTCGTTTCTCTTACTTTAAACACACATCGCGTGTTTTCGTATGAAGCCCAGTACTCAGGACTCCCTTTCTTGGTAACAATTTTTCTTAGAATTTTTCAGATAATTTTTTAGAACTTCTATATAAGTTTAAAATGTTTTCAAAAAGTTTTTAGATTTTTTTCAAATCAACACAATATCTGGAATACTCCAACAAGAATACTTAAACCAATTCAAACTACTACCCCAATAGGCATACTGTGCAAATATTGCACAATAGTGGCATCATAAATTCACGAAAATTTCACAATAATTACACTAAGACAATATCCCATAACGCAGTTTTATCAGAATAAAATTTCTGAATAATAAATGTAAAACATGAGACAAATTTAAATTTAGAATATAAGATTTACAATTATTTAAAAAAAGTTTGATTATTTAAAACTTAGCCATGCTAAATAATTCCTATTGCTATATTTCTGAATTATAATTTAAGAATGATTATATGTTTTACAAAAATCTTCATACATTTAAATTATGCAAAATTCTAAGAAAAATTTTTACCGGTCTTCTACGGTTTCGTTTTTGAAGTATATATGTACGCGTAATAATTACCACAATCGTCGGTGGATCGCGGATGATTGTCGCAATAATCGCTGGTCCGTGGAGGGAACGCACAAGAGAATTTCATACTGAAACGACAATCATACCGTGATCGATACTAAATACACGACTGACGCCGTATCTTCCATTAATGAAACTTTGCATCAGCGAAAACAGTGATATTCACTGTTTTCACAATGCAAGTGCGCGTTGCATTGAATTCACGAAAGTTGCGACATACAATCAGGGACAATGATGAGTGGATACTCGAAACCTATTATTGGTTTCCTCATTTGACCGACACTCTTATGAAGATGGAAAGACATTAAATGTCGGTATACATACGCATATACAAGCTTATTATATACACAACATGATTTCGTTAACTTTTAAGCAATCCTATGTAGCTACTACTTTATCTAATCTTTCATCATCCACCTTATTCTTCATGTTCTTCACCTAACGTCTTGATATGACTTTATACTTTTTATATGGAAATATTCTTAAATTCTATGACTAAAATAGAATAGGAATATAGTTGACTTTAATCACTTTAAATATTTTTGCTTCTTTAATATATGACAAAAAATAATATATTTTCTACTTCTTACAGACTGCCACTTCTTTGCTTCCAATAGAAAAGGCTTCCGGATACTTTCGGATTGCCACTTCTTTGTTTGTACATACATGAAACGATTACTTATGGATATGTTTATTCGTACCAATCGTTATTTTGTTTAGGAAAAATATGATTTAAATGAAAATGAATTGATCTTTATTCGTATCAGCATCCACACAATTTTGTCTCTGAATGTATAAACTTCGGAATATCAACGCGCAATATAGAAAGTACAAAGTCTCCCCTCGAAACAAGCACAGTTCTCATTTTATTAGCTGAAGATAAAAGTATATATGTATATATATGTATATATATACACTATATTATATTATATATGTAGCTACGTCGCAAAAATCCGCAGGTCCACATACAAAAAATTTGCAGACGCTCACGAAGACTCGGTGATCGACGGTATCGAGTTTTTTAAAAATGCACGGCGCGGAGAATGGCTCCGTAGAAAAAAGAGAAATCACATACGAGATAGGGAGTAGGACTCAAGACTCGACCTCGACGAGCTAAAATCGAATGCATATTCTAGCTAGATCTAAGTTTGTTTTTGTCGCATGTCGCATGGTATTAGTATCATGTGTTTTGTGTGTACACGTATGTGTGTGTGTGTGTGTGTGTGTGTGTGTGTGTGTGTGTGTGTGTGTGTGTGTGTGTGTGTGTGTGTGTGTGTGTGTGTGTGTCATGTTTATCCATATTGTATATTTTTTTAATTATACATATTATATATAAAAATAAAAATATTATATATATGTTATATATACTAAATATTTTTATTTATATATATAATAAATATGTAATTTGTATATTTTTTTATGTGTGTGTTTTTCGTGCATCTCTTTGGTGTCTTGCAGTCCGCTTAAGTATAAATCTGTAGCAGTATCAAAATAGTAAAAATAGTGCATATGAAGACCATGAGCACAGGTAGTACCAGGATAAATCTGACGGAGCGGCTGAGGCCGCTTGGTTCCTGTCATACGGCTTGCTCGCCGGACTCAGTCGAGGCGTCGAAGAGCGGCCGATCCGCTGGCGTCTCGCTCGACGTCGTCGACTTTGTGCCGTTCCCGGTATTACCCTCCCGCCTGGTTTTGCTCGAGCTCGAGAAACACAAGCAGCCGGACTGATTACGATTTCGCTTCAACGTCGGCTTGTTTTCGCGTATTTGCTCCGCTAAACATTTCTGATAGTAATCGTAGTCCTTCAAGTACCTGTCAGAGACAAATTGCGACGGTCAAAATTGGGAACCGAACGACGTCAATTAAGTCGATTACGATGTTATTAACATGATATGTGTCGTAAAAAGTAATAAGAAAAAACTTTTTTCTTCGAAATCAAATAGTGAGAGAAGTAAAAACGCCATTGTAAACGTCGTCGAGGAATAATACGTACCAGACTGGCGGCCACCGGTGCTCGTTCAAATACTCCTGGTTCTCCGGATGAAGCAGCCGCACGCTGCGGGGCGACATTTTGCACAGTTTGTTGTAGTTAACGCAGAGATGATTCATGCACCAGTCGGCCAGCTGATCGGCATTATGCAGCTGGAAATGGTAACCAAGCGTTAAACGGGTACCGCTACCGCCACATTATCGCGTCCTAATTGATGTAAAACACACGTGAAGAAAACCGACCTTGCACGGCTCTAACAGCCTCAGGCAGTTTTCCACGGCGTCGTTCCCCTCGTTTTGCGAAAGCCGCTCAAGATCCTCAATCACTCTGCTCTCAACTAAGTTCACCAATCGTTGAAGGCAGAGTCTATTGGCTAGTTCCAATAAGTTAAGGCATCTGGCCGAGGAGATTGCCGGTACCTCGTCCGTGTAAAGATAGCAGAGTAACTTATGGAATGTGTACTCCCGAACCCCAGGAAAGACTATCTGTTCGATCATGAATCACGATTCGTATTAATTATTTGTGACTATTACGCTTAACTTATTCGAGTTCTTCAAAAATATTCTGATGAAAAATTTTCTCAAAATTACATAATTTTTCAAAACTTTCATATAAATTTCATAATTTTTTAAGTAATATTTCAAATCTTTTATATGAGTTAAAATCCTTTTTAGAAATGTTACAGAGAAAGTCCTGTTTAAAACTTTTTATACATGCAAATTCTAAAATTTTTCACTCTGCAATTTTGAAGAAAACTTATGAAATTTGGAGAAGTTTACGATACTTTTTTTTTTTTTTTTAGAAATCTATAAAAATAAAATACAACATCTTGAAAGTATATCGTGAAATATAAGAATTTTTTATCAGGATAATTTTAATTTTTGATAATTTGTGTTAATACCACTTGCACATAAAATTACTATTAATTGTGACAATTAAAGCTACTATATTTCACAAAGTGTACTTACGACTTTTGCGCTGCTTTCGCGAAAATCACCAGAGAACATGGCTTTCATCACGTCGCATCGGGCAGTGAGAATCGCTTTGTGAGCCGGTACGCTGCCGTCATCCAACTCAAATGTGACATCAGCGAAAAGACCTAAATATATCATACAGACAAAAATTTTTTTTTACATTTAGCATTTCTATTTATACAACTTGAGTATATTTACTTCATAGAAACAATATATTTTTAGATAAAACATTTTACTGAATACAAATTTTTATGTATTATTTGAAAAATTAAACAATTGCAATTTTTAAACAGTGATTTCATTTTCAAATAAATTTCTTTTAATTACAAAAGAA
>NW_023415631.1:0-5000 GCF_013373865.1 Monomorium pharaonis | reverse complement strand
CGTCGGGAGCACATGAACTGTACAAACTCTATCAACGAAATATTGCAAACTCTCTGTTCCGTCGCTACGTAAGTCGAATGTGCCGATATTTAAAGACCGTGCAAAGGCTAAAGGGGGGGCTGCATCTAACTCTTTATTTGGCAATAGTACCCTCAAGCGATGTCAGTGTGTTCGATCAACAACGTGTGATCGAAGCGTTTCCAATTGCGAGCCCTTCTGTTAGTATTAAGCTCAAGCGACACTCAGCGTGTTAGTTGGCAACACCTGCCGCAAAATTAGGCATGTGTGTTCCGTCACGTGTTAATTGCAGCTTGCCAAATAAAGGGTTACTCGACGCAGGATTAAACATACGAGGAAGGTTTAACTCACTTTGCGGGTTTGCTTTGATCGATACGAATTAGGCACTCGGTATCGTCGTTGAAGTCACCGACGGTGGCCTCGCCGAAAGTGCTCACCTTGACGAGACAATAAGGGAAACATGTGTTATTGTGTTTATCCTGTTACTACCTCCGAACCTGATAGAGCTGGCATATACCATGCTGGACTCGCTGGAGCTGCGCGGTGTGAGTTCCTGGGCGAGTTCCATCGAGAAGAGCCGGTGAAAACGCCGGTGAGGCGGCGGCGAGCAAACACCGATGAGCCAAAAACGTGCAGTTACTCGTTATCAGAGTGACATCCGTGTGAACCGGCTTCGTCCATAGGCTCTTCATGTTCTCCTCATAGGTACTCGGAGCCAGGCATACTTTCGGCGGCACTGGTTTCGGCGGACAGAATGGCGCCTATCAAGTAAAAATCATGGCTCATCAACGCCTGCAAAGATGACGACTCGAGTATCAACCAAAATATCAAAAGATCCGCCCTTTACTCAAGCACGCGATCTTAATTCTACTAATGTATCCGGCCTGAATAAATTTATTTAACTTATTTTATTTTATTTTTTTAGAAGAAAGATATTAAAAAATTATTCAGAAATAAATTAACTGGGCCTTATATGGTAGCCTAAATATTCATAGGTAACCTAGGTATTGGTAGTCTTCTATATTCCAAGAAAATATCAAAGGCTCTTTATCTTTGCTTGAAAAATTGAGTCTGTTGCAAAATCGTTGGCACACATCGTCTGTTACCTGTAACAAGGGTCTTTGCACCCTCTTCAGGTTCGTCATCCAGAAACGTTGCTGACGACGCGCGATCAAGGCGGCGCGTATCGAATTCTCGAATACCTCGTTCACACCGTAATAAGTGAAAACACTCGTCTCGTAATAGCACACGCCAAGTTCTCGCGCTACCGCCCGTGCCTGATCCGGCATCACCAGATCGCTTTTCCTCGTAGCCCTGTAAATATAATCGCGACCGTGATTGATCGCGTTTTTAGGCGCCGCCGTCGTCGAAATAGTGTTACGCAATATGTTACCAATAGAAGAAGGTAAAACTGAAATGACGAAGTCATTACCGCGGTTGTAAAAAGAAGAGAACGCTAAAAGTCGCAGGCTTCCTCCCGAGGGATTAATCGCCATGTGTCAAGGTTCAGTTAATTTCTGACTCGACCCAATTACTCAACTGTCGGAAATTTTAAGCTATTCAATCGATTACTAAGCCGTTATGAAATTCATATGCCGTGATGCCGCATAAGCTGATCGTAATGAATATTTTTTGCCGGTAAAAGATTTCGAGGAAGCTCACAGAGACTCGCGCTGAAAAATCAATACTTCGACACACTTGGGTAAACTGGCCATCATTGAAGGAGCACCGATGCGAGTGAATGAGTTTCATAAGAGGCTAAAAAAAAATTCAGTCGCACGCGAATTTTGTTTGTAGTCAAAAAAAGATGTGGTCGATTAAAATAACTAAGTGATACTTTAACTGACTTTTGAAAAATATTCTTTATAAGTTTTAGAGCAATCAACTTTATTAAAGTTCAAGTATCCAAGTTTCGTGTGATTAATTGGAAATTTGTTAATTTAGGATAAAAATAAACTCTACCACTGTATTTTATTTTATTAAAAAATAAATTTTTGCAATTCTCTCTTTATACTTATTACAAATGTTTTCAAAGAAAGATAGAATTTATAAAACAATTAAAAAATTTGTAAAGCTTAGAAAAAATTTGAAGAGCGAGAATTCTAAAGTTGATAAAATATTAATACTTCCCGACTCTTCTAAATTTAATTTCGCAAGAAGAGCCCTCGTTAAAAAACCTTTCGGTTGCTCTAATTTTTATTCTAACCGAGTTTTTTAAGAGAGAGATTAATTTACCTTACGAAGGGACTCCGATCACGGAAGTAACTGAGATAAGTTTCGTCCCGATACATGTACCGCAAATCATTTTTGCATCCGACCAATAGGACCGGTGTCTGCGGGCAGAACCTCCTTATCTCTGGATACCACATCACCTTGCAGTTTCGCAAGGAAACGGGGTTGGTTATGGAGAAACATAGTAACACGACATCAGACCTAATGAAACCCTTCCAATTAATATCGATTCGTAAAAATTCCACTCGGCGAACACAGTCTTACCTCCCGTATGCGAAACGTCGATCCTTCTCGTGATCGCCAAATGTGTCCCAGAGACGTAGCGACACGTTTACATTGTCTACTACCTCCCAAGATCGCTCCAATACCTATCACATATCGTGTCACTTAATAACGCTACGTATTTCCAAGAAAATTAATATAACGATAATTTTTATTAACCGGATAATAATGAACAAAACATACTTTCACAAAAATCTAGTAAAAAAATTCAAGCAATTTCTGATTTTAATCACTTTGTATTGTAATTATATTTTAATTTTATTTTGCGTAAATTGAAAATTTTTGTAATTTATATTATCTATTATATACTAATTACATACGAAAGAACGGTTTTGTCAAAATACCAATTTAGAAATACAGATCTGAAAATAATTTCTGAACCAGTCAAATAATTATAGGACACTTAAATTGATTGCCAGAATGTCAAAATTTTTTGCTCGCCATATTTAAATAAATAAAACACATAATCATCTTATAATTCAAAGAAAAAAAGGTTATGTATTTAAAAAATTTTTTAATATTCGGCAAAACCCGCATGCCATATTTCGATTTAAATTTGATGCGTAATTATATTAAATGTATCTATCTAAATGTAAAATCACAGGAAAAACTGCAATTAAGCGTATACTTACATCCTTGTAGATCCGATATTGGTCGATAGCCCAAACCGTGGGCACGTGAGTAGTCAGGAGTTGTGACAGTGACACGTGCTTATTACAGGCCCTGGCGCAGATCAGTCTGGTCTTTCCGACTGCCGTGTCACCCACGACCACGCACTTGACCAGTTCCTGGTGCGGTTGCTCATTGTCCATCACCGGCAGTCTCCCCTGCTCATACAATATACCCTCTCACCTGCCAGATCGCTCGAGTTCTCAACCGCTGTCTCCAGCACAGATAATGCTACCGCTGTCGTTTCCGTAGCTGCCAAATGCGTGCATCACATCCGATAACCGGACCGGAACGCGACGTCCTCGACCTTCCCGTTGATAAGATATGCACTGAAACTGAAATACGGAAATAATGAGTCAGCGTGCGACGAACACGATGTTTTATCCATTTGACAACTTCTTTTCACAACTTCACTCTTTGAAAATGCGATAATGCCGTAATATCCTATAACGTATATCCTATAATGTATATCGAGAACTACTTTCGCTCTTCGAAAGCAAAGTCGTGATAATAAAGCTCTTAAGTGGACACTTAGCCTTAGCTCAAGGACACGTGGATGTTATATCGTGCTTTCGATAACTGTTCGTTGCATAATACCGTAGCTTTAAGTATACGAATATATATATACTTAAAGTACTTTGTATTGCGTTTAATGTGCATTATTTCAGAAGACAGCGATAATTGTCTTTAACTGCGCAAGACCTATTCGACTTTTGGTGACATGTATAAACTATTTGCATACATATGGTGAATCGTAAGTACGAGTAAAATCTAATTGCGTGGAAAATAATTATACATGAGATGTCTCAATAGTCGATTTAATCAAAACATATATACTCGTAATTCGAGAGAGCGTCCCCTCAAGCCTGACCTCTTCGATCGCATCTTAGGACAATCGAAGCTACCGCAAGTTGGGAGGAAAATCATATTAATATAATCTATCATCGTGGATGCCGTCATCCATCACGTCAAACTAAAATGATAATTTGACAAATTGCGAAGATGGTATCTATTCACCCCAAAAAAAAAGCCACAGGCGTGTTAAAGATATTAAGTGTATATTAGGACACGTCGGGAAGAGGATAAGTATCTGAAACGTTTAGTCACTCCAAATATGTACTCCATTGTGTCTGTGTATTCATGCGAGTGTGATATGACCCCAGAAAAAGGTTTGCTTCTATATTTAGAACCAAAGCTTCGCGATCTCGGCCTCGATTTCCATTTCGCCTTAACCCTGAGCGAACGCGTAGATATATCGCACCTCTGACTAATTCATTCTCAAAATCCTCGGCCGCTCGGTGAACTTCATTCTCGACAGCCGCATGCTATATTACTTCTTCTATGAATTTCCATTCAACGTCTCGTTGACTTTTCAGCTGTAAATCTATAGTTTCGGTACAAAAAAAGTTACCTGCTTATTCGATTTTACAGATCTATATAAATTACATATTGTTAACTATCTTATACTATTAGGATATAAAAGCAATATATTTATATTTTTATTTCTTAAAAACTCTCACAGACAATGTTTCATATATGCAAATTATTAAAATATTCATTAACGTTAGGTAAAGTCATGTCTAAACTTAATAATGAATGTTATTCGATTTCTCCGATATAAAAATGTCTCAACTCAATTACTGATAAATTCAATTTTATCTACTTCTTACTAACATTCTATATGGTGTGTATGTATAAGTATATCCTATAAATCTGTTTTAAATTTGCAATTAGACATTGTATAATATATTTTGTTCTAAGATATATTAATTCTAAGATATACTAGTAATTTCATAATT
>NW_023415630.1:2264-9000 GCF_013373865.1 Monomorium pharaonis | reverse complement strand
TAAAAAAAATTAGACGTCTTTTAGACGTCTTAAAAACGTCTTAAATCGGGTCATAAGACGTCTTAAAGACGTCTAAAAGACGTCTTTCTGATAGTTTTATAAGACGTCTTATAGAAATATAAGACGTCTTTTAGACGTCTTTAAGACGTCATAATGTTCTCTGGGTATATACTCGCCATATCACAGACGTATCTCTAATATTATACGAATATTGCAATATACTTTCGCAATATCCTATTATCGTTCTCATAATCTACATGTGCTGTCTGGGATATATATATTATAACCTACAATTATCTGAGCATAATTTCCCAAAGTACCCCAGCGTATTCAACAGATATTACACTTCATTTCTCGCGATAGCTTCCTGATGTGCGAAATGATTAATTCCTTTTCTTCTTTCTTCTTGCTAATTCTGTATGTTTAATTCCTTGTTCCTTATTCATCTCATTATGCATGAGCCCATATAATGCGAACATACTGTAGACATATTGTGAATATACTGAAGATATACTTTAGACATACGTATAACATTCTTGAGATATATTCGGTATATTTTCACAAACTGCCAGCGAAATTCTATGGGATAAGGCAACGCGGACATAGTACATTATGAGTATATACTCGGCATATCACAGACGTATCTCCAATATTATACGAATATTGCAATATACTTTCGCAATATCCTACTATCGTTCTTATAATTTACATGTGCTGTCTGGGTAGAGTCTTTAAAATTTAGCGTTGCAGATGAAAGTCACGAGACGACTGCAGAAATCAATAACAAAAATATTATTTTCTAATTTTTTTTTGTTTTTTTAAATGAAATTGTTGCTAGTACCCTATATTATTGCCTATACTTTAAGGGGTAAGGCCATCTTTACACCTCAAATTTTAAGACATCTTTGAAAATTTTTTCTATTAAAAATACACTGTGCAAGTAAAAATTTTTTTTGAACGTTTATTGATGCTACATTCAAGAATATAAAAAATATTTTTTAAAGTTTTTAATATAAATATTGAGCGCGTGACGGCCATTTTTTGTACATGGTTTTTGCTCAACATGCAAAATGGCGTACACGATTACTCCGCAGTGGTTAGGCCTGGAACAAAAAACTAAAAATATTTATTTTCTACATGATGAAAACTAGTAACGTACGTAGCCATTTTGAAAAATATACATTATTAAAATGGCTACAATTTGAAAAGTCATTTTTTGCTTAAAAAATTTAAATTAAAAAAAGCGATAGCGGCGAAAATTTTTAAGATATCGCAAAAATCCTACGTAGCGCCCTAGATAATGTTGAAATAAAGATTTGGTAAAAAATTCAAGTCAATTGAATAAAAATTGGCGACGTTAGGCTGCACGCCGTTTTGAAAAATGCTGTTTCGAGAAAAACGCGTTTAAAGTTTTTTGTAACAATTTTTAGTATAAAAAGCGAGAAAAAGGTTATATTACCATTAATCAGCGATGCCTGCACCATATAACTGTCCCTCCTGATTAACTTCAGCCTCCACCACCTCTTTTCTAGCTACTTTGTGGTCTTGATGAGCAATTTTTACGGCGTCCGACAAACGGCGCTCGACATACTTGATACGCGTCTCGTCTGCCGCGAAGCAAAAATTGCTCGCTTTCTTGGTCTATTGGCATATCTAGCACTTGCATAATTTGTAAGATATATAAGCAGTTATTTCAAGGACGGTTTTTCCACTGGAATGCGATTTCGGCGCCATCGCCAGACTACAGCGTTGAAGCTTTCGTTGCTGTTTTGTGTAAAGCCGCCTAAGCAACGTTTCAGCAAATCATCTCTGCTTAATTCACTATAAATGTCCCTTTGCAAGTTTAGATTGATTATGTTGATAGAAAATAGACTTTTCTATCAAACCACTCGTAGAGGGTCTCTAGCCGCTCGAACGCCGCAGCGTTACAGCAGTGACGCGTTACACTATACTTACTCGAAACTTCATTTTCTCTTGCGATTTCGAAGTCGGGTTTAATACATATTATTTTTGAGACTATAAGGAACATTTTAGACAAATAAACAAAAAATCGATTTTTTTAAGGTGTTAAGGTGGCCTTGCCCTTAATTCTGGAGGAAAATTTATAATTTTATCAAATCAATAAAAAGATAGCCTTATCTGAAAATAATAGCATTTAATTGGTATAACGGATCGACTCCAGCATCCCCGTAACATCGTGGACATGTACATACTACGTAGCCAACGTTAGGACCAAGGAGTAAGGCATGTACAATTTTGATTTCCCGTTCCATATTATGTGTACGAAATGTCTGTGTGATAACACTAAAGTTATCATCAAAATAATCTTGAAGATTGCCAATTGGTCCCCAATAAGCACACCAATTTTTTAAACAGTTTTTTAAACGTTTTTTAAATATTTATTTTTAATTATTTGTACATTATTAGCGTTTATTGTATAAATACTATTTATTTAATATTTATTAAACATTCCCAGATAGCTAAGCGAGATTAAGCATATCGGGCAAATTAATGCACTGCATGTATGTTGTGAACTTGCCCACAGTTTGCTGTCATTGTAATTTAATGTGGAACGAAGTTAACATCAGGAGAGCAAATGACCTTCATGAGTTTATAAAATTATAAGTGCATGCATTGAGGAATAATAAACTTGTCACATTGACAGCAATTGTGCATGCATGTTGACAACTTGCCGTCAGTTTGTTAAATTCTAATGTAGAATTTTATATGATGTCAGAACAACAGACAGTTTGAGGAAACACCTTGGCTTTAGTCCTTTCTAAAAAAAGGCATGTTAAATCGATACTCGCATCTCTCGAAGTCTTCTCGAAAGTCTCGAATTATTGTTGACTCTTTTCCGCGATGATCTGATTGGTTCTCTCGCTTAGCTCACTTCGTGCTGCGAGAGTTGTCAGCGCGGGGATCATATGTTTATGTACATGTAACGTGTGTGCCGCGCTAGGTTATTATATACTTTTTCCAAAAGTAAGTAATCTTTTATTACTATAATAATAATCTGATTATTAAAGAAGTTGTGACGGAAGATTATTGATGGAAGATTGATGAGAACTTGGTCTGTCATGGAAAACGTGTCATCATCGAAAATAATTCCAAGATAGCCTTAGCTTTAGAAATTATTCTTTTTAATTACAGTTTATGTAGACTGCTATTTACGAAGGATGGTTCTGAAAAGTTTGCTATTTAAATTATACAAAAGAATAATTTTAGCACGGAGAATGGGAATGTTTTTAATAATCCAGCAAATGTCAAAAACAAAGTTGAAATATTAAGGAAGCTGAGTTCATGAGAAACATGTAAGTTCAGGCGAGCATTGCGGTGTCTCTTATTGTCGCTGTAGTTTGAATGTCAATGGAGTTTTGTATTTTTTTAGTTTTGTATTTTTGTTTTAGCCCTGTATGATTTATTTGGTTGACATCTATGACATGACTGAAGCCATGAACATCATTTTTGAATTAATGGAAGGTGGTGAGCTCTTTGATGATAGAATAAAAAGCAGAGGTAAACTGTCTGAACCATGTGCAAAAATGATACTGACTCCCCAAAAAAGCGGTACTCTAAAAATGTGGAAAAAATTTTGCATATTTCAAATGATTATAACTTCCGCAATGCTCGTCTGAACGTACATGCCTCAGTTTCTTTAATATTTCAACTTTGTTCTTGACATTCGCTGGATTATTGAAAACATTCCCCTTCTCTGTGCAAGTAAAATACATAAACTGTAATATAAAAGAATAATTTTTAAGGTTAAGGCTATCTTGGAATTATTTTCGATGATGACATGTTTTCCGTGACCGACCAAGTTCTCATCAACAAATCTTCCATCAATAATCTTCCATCATAACTTCTTCAATAATCAAATAATTATTATAGTAATAAAGGATTATTTACCTTTGAAAAATCTCGTTAAATGTCACTATCTTCTAATAAACTTTTTAAACACATTTTATAAGTTATTATGTCATTTTATATCTTATTTATAAGCATTATTTGAAAATTATTATCAACGTGCTGTATATCTCATACATAAATGGCCATATATCGCACCCTTTTTTGATATATGGTAAAAATGCAAGGATTTTTTTAAAGTTTTTTTTTTCAAGTATTAGAAAATAAATATCTCGTATTTCTATTTTTTTTGTAGTGGTAGATAGTATGAAGTTTTATTGGTATAGTTAATTTCCCTTAAATAGTAATAATACTTGATAAATTAAAATTTTCGTTAGGTGTGCGGCGTATATACCGGAGTTATCCTAAAATAATATATAATAATAATAATATAATTATTATATATTATAATTATTAATAATATATATATAATATTAATAAAATATATTTATTATTATTTTTATTTAATAAAAAAATATAAATATAAGGCAATTTTAATTTTAATGTTAATATTAAATTATTTAATTGATTTTTAATTAATAATTAATTAATATATACAGAAAATAGAAATAAAAAATGTACATAATATTAATGAGTCAGGTGTAGAAAATCAATATATCGTTTGGTATTGGTTGTAATTAACATTGACTTCAAACTGTAGGTAGACTAACTGGTAGATATATTGATTTTCTTATAGCTGTTTCAAAATCAATTAATACAGCTGACGTATGGACGTAAAACCATATTCACTGCAAAAAATGTAATGTATCCAATAAAATATTATGTAGTTGAGGACTGCCTACTTAATACAATACTATATGTTATTGCAGTATCAACATTGTACTTGCGTTAACAGTAAATATTGTATTGAGTATTTTATGTAGTTGGCAGCCCACAATTACATATGTTATTGATTTTTTTTCTGTGTATTTTTTTATGTGTGCGTGCGCGCACGCGGGCGCGCGTGTGTGTGTAAAATTATGTAAATTATAATATTATTGCACATAATATTATATGAAAACATGTTTTATATAATACACACATGTATGTATGTATGTATTTATTTACAAAAAGTTAAATAATTAAGTAAATAATAATTTTTAATAAAATATGTTTTTATATAATATTATGTAGTTATGTATAAAATTACACTTACACGTTTTTTATCAAAATTGCAGAAGGATAGATGATAAAGGATAGATTGAAGAAAGGGAAAGAAATAAAGAAAAGAAATAAGAATAGGAAAGAGAGAGAAGATTCAAGAAAGCATAATTCTTTTAATTAGTAAAGATTAAGACATTTTCTTATAAAAACGGAGGGAGAAAGAGAAAGAAAGGCGAGAAAAGAAAGAAAGAAATTACCTATCTATATAATAAATTATAGATTAGGTGATGGTTGTGCAGGAGGATATTGCAATTTTTATAAGGATATAAAAGCCGATACATTACATATTACTAATGGAAAAAAACATTTTAAATAATCTGGATATTTTAGGTATTAAAATCAATTTAAAAAAATAAAAATAAACTCCAATATAATGGGAATTTATAAAAGACATGGTAAAATAGAAGACAAAGGAAACATGGAAACAAATCAATGAAGTACATTGGATTTTGAGACAGCTATAAGAAAATCAATATATCTATCCGTTTGGAGTCAACGTTAATTACAACCAAACGATATATTAATTTTCTATACCTGACTCGACTTAATGATCATTAATATTATGTACCTTTTTATAATATGATATAAAATAGATTTTATTAAAAAAATATTAGTTATTTAAATTTTTTTAAACTTTATTTTTGTATAAATATCTCTATACAAGATGTTTTTGGTAAAAATTGTATGCGAATCTAATATAAACAGGTAGAGCGCATTAAAACTGACAAGAAAAGTCCTTTACCGTTTTTGTCCATTTTGTAATAGTTTAACGAGTTATTGATTACACAGGTACACAAAAAAGTGGTGTTTCTTTTTGAAATTAGGAAAAAATAAGCAATTCTGATCTTGGATTTGAATTCAGCGAGTTAAAATACATAAGGATTAATTAGTTTTGTCTGCCGAACCAACCACTTTTTGTGTGCCTGTGTAATCAACAACTTATTAACTATTCCAAAAATTGCAAAATGCTAAAGAACTTTTCTGTTCAGTTTAATGTGCTCTACCTGTTTATAAAGATTGCATAAATCTTTACCAAACACTCTGTATATATATATATATATATATATATATAATATATATATTATATAAATGTATAAATTACATATACATATCATGTATATATGATATCTATGTTTTTACGTACATACATATATATGTTCATAACATAACATGTTATTTTATAAAAAATAAGGCATAAAAAAACAACGCAACAGCTTTTTTAAACAATTATTATATACTTTTTCGTCTTTCTTCCTTTTTTTCTCTCTCCGTTTTTTTATGAAAATGTCTTAATCTTTATTAATTTTAAAGAATTACGCATTCTTGAATCATCTCTCTTTTTTCCTTTTTCTCTCTCTCTCTTCTTTGTCTCTTTCTCTTCCTTTCTTTAATCTATCCTTTATCTTTTGTAATTTTGAATAAAAAACGTGTAAGTATAATTTTTATAAATATTACGGTATATTATATAAAAACAACTATTATTTCAAGAATTATATTTACTTAAATAATTTTAATTTATGATTTTATTTTATAACACACACAACCACCCATTCACATGTATGTATGTATGTATGTTGTATGTATGTATTTTATTAAAAGAAGTTAAAGAATTAAAAGTAAATATTTTTATAAAACCTTTTTATATAATATGTCCGATAATGTATTT
>NW_023415630.1:0-1167 GCF_013373865.1 Monomorium pharaonis | reverse complement strand
TTAAGGCAGTTTAATTGTTGTTGTATTATTAAGGCGCGCACACGTACACACACGAAAAAAATATATAGCCAATAACATATGTAATTGCGAGCTGCCAACTACATAAAATACTCAATACAATAATATTTACTGTTAATGCAAGTACAATGTTGATACTGCAATAACATATATTATTGCTTTGAGTACATCTGTAGTTGGCAGTCCGCAACTACATATTTTATTAAATATATTACATTTTTTTGCGGTGTATATATGGTTTTATGTTCGTATCAGCTGTATTGATTGATTTTAAGACAGCTATAAGAAAATCAATATATCTACCCGTTTGGCGTCAATATTAACTACAAACCGAATAATATATTGATTTTCTACACCTGACTCATTGATATTATGTATCTTTTTTATTTCTGTTCTCTGTTTATACCTTTTTAATATTTCTTTCTTCTCTTACTCTCTGCTCCTTTTATTTCTTTCTTTCTTTTCTTAATATAATGCTTATTTTCTTTAACCTTAAATAAAAAACATTTAGATATATTAACAATAAAAACGGAACTAAATCAAATTAAAAATTCTAATTTTGACAAAATAAGCTTTATGTTATAAAAGAAAGGAAGAAAAGCAAAAAACATTCAAAGGAAAAAATTATTTTCAAAAATTATATATACATATAAATATTGTTTTCAGAAATAAAATACTTAATGTGTTATAAAAAATTAAGCTTTTTTTTACTTCTCTTTCTCTTTCTCTCTTATATTTTTTATTTGGCTCTTTTTTCTTTTTCCCTGATTATTTCAATCAAATATCAAAACTGACAGTTTGACAGCTGAAAATGACACGAAGTAGTTTGACAGCTGGAAATGACACGAAGTGAAGAAAGTCACGACGCACTCACGACGCACTTAACAACGAGATAGCGAGATAGCCAATCAGCATCTCGGAAAAGCGGCAACAATAAATTCGATTCGATTTAACATCTCCTTTTTTAGATAGGATTAAGCATCTTATATAGAATATTATTGCAATAAAAAATTATTATATATATTGATAACTTACTATACTTTTAGTAAATAGTAAATTTTATTAAAAGTATAGTGAAATTTTTTGCTACTATATAACTTCCTGATACTGCATGCTTTGTAATTTCCTGTAGAACTTCTTTCCCTATAT